>NW_026683407.1:0-57731 GCF_030247195.1 Topomyia yanbarensis | reverse complement strand
AAGACAAAGACAAGACAAAGACAAGACAAAGACAAGACAAAGACAAGACAAAGACAAGACAAAGACAAGACAAAGACAAGACAAAGACAAGACAAAGACAAGACAAAGACAAGACAAAGACAAGACAAAGACAAGACAAAGACAAGACAAAGACAAGACAAAGACAAGACAAAGACAAGACAAAGACAAGACAAAGACAAGACAAAGACAAGACAAAGACAAGACAAAGACAAGACAAAGACAAGACAAAGACAAGACAAAGACAAGACAAAGACAAGACAAAGACAAGACAAAGACAAGACAAAGACAAGACAAAGACAAGACAAAGACAAGACAAAGACAAGACAAAGACAAGACAAAGACAAGACAAAGACAAGACAAAGACAAGACAAAGACAAGACAAAGACAAGACAAAGACAAGACAAAGACAAGACAAAGACAAGACAAAGACAAGACAAAGACAAGACAAAGACAAGACAAAGACAAGACAAAGACAAGACAAAGACAAGACAAAGACAAGACAAAGACAAGACAAAGACAAGACAAAGACAAGACAAAGACAAGACAAAGACAAGACAAAGACAAGACAAAGACAAGACAAAGACAAGACAAAGACAAGACAAAGACAAGACAAAGACAAGACAAAGACAAGACAAAGACAAGACAAAGACAAGACAAAGACAAGACAAAGACAAGACAAAGACAAGACAAAGACAAGACAAAGACAAGACAAAGACAAGACAAAGACAAGACAAAGACAAGACAAAGACAAGACAAAGACAAGACAAAGACAAGACAAAGACAAGACAAAGACAAGACAAAGACAAGACAAAGACAAGACAAAGACAAGACAAAGACAAGACAAAGACAAGACAAAGACAAGACAAAGACAAGACAAAGACAAGACAAAGACAAGACAAAGACAAGACAAAGACAAGACAAAGACAAGACAAAGACAAGACAAAGACAAGACAAAGACAAGACAAAGACAAGACAAAGACAAGACAAAGACAAGACAAAGACAAGACAAAGACAAGACAAAGACAAGACAAAGACAAGACAAAGACAAGACAAAGACAAGACAAAGACAAGACAAAGACAAGACAAAGACAAGACAAAGACAAGACAAAGACAAGACAAAGACAAGACAAAGACAAGACAAAGACAAGACAAAGACAAGACAAAGACAAGACAAAGACAAGACAAAGACAAGACAAAGACAAGACAAAGACAAGACAAAGACAAGACAAAGACAAGACAAAGACAAGACAAAGACAAGACAAAGACAAGACAAAGACAAGACAAAGACAAGACAAAGACAAGACAAAGACAAGACAAAGACAAGACAAAGACAAGACAAAGACAAGACAAAGACAAGACAAAGACAAGACAAAGACAAGACAAAGACAAGACAAAGACAAGACAAAGACAAGACAAAGACAAGACAAAGACAAGACAAAGACAAGACAAAGACAAGACAAAGACAAGACAAAGACAAGACAAAGACAAGACAAAGACAAGACAAAGACAAGACAAAGACAAGACAAAGACAAGACAAAGACAAGACAAAGACAAGACAAAGACAAGACAAAGACAAGACAAAGACAAGACAAAGACAAGACAAAGACAAGACAAAGACAAGACAAAGACAAGACAAAGACAAGACAAAGACAAGACAAAGACAAGACAAAGACAAGACAAAGACAAGACAAAGACAAGACAAAGACAAGACAAAGACAAGACAAAGACAAGACAAAGACAAGACAAAGACAAGACAAAGACAAGACAAAGACAAGACAAAGACAAGACAAAGACAAGACAAAGACAAGACAAAGACAAGACAAAGACAAGACAAAGACAAGACAAAGACAAGACAAAGACAAGACAAAGACAAGACAAAGACAAGACAAAGACAAGACAAAGACAAGACAAAGACAAGACAAAGACAAGACAAAGACAAGACAAAGACAAGACAAAGACAAGACAAAGACAAGACAAAGACAAGACAAAGACAAGACAAAGACAAGACAAAGACAAGACAAAGACAAGACAAAGACAAGACAAAGACAAGACAAAGACAAGACAAAGACAAGACAAAGACAAGACAAAGACAAGACAAAGACAAGACAAAGACAAGACAAAGACAAGACAAAGACAAGACAAAGACAAGACAAAGACAAGACAAAGACAAGACAAAGACAAGACAAAGACAAGACAAAGACAAGACAAAGACAAGACAAAGACAAGACAAAGACAAGACAAAGACAAGACAAAGACAAGACAAAGACAAGACAAAGACAAGACAAAGACAAGACAAAGACAAGACAAAGACAAGACAAAGACAAGACAAAGACAAGACAAAGACAAGACAAAGACAAGACAAAGACAAGACAAAGACAAGACAAAGACAAGACAAAGACAAGACAAAGACAAGACAAAGACAAGACAAAGACAAGACAAAGACAAGACAAAGACAAGACAAAGACAAGACAAAGACAAGACAAAGACAAGACAAAGACAAGACAAAGACAAGACAAAGACAAGACAAAGACAAGACAAAGACAAGACAAAGACAAGACAAAGACAAGACAAAGACAAGACAAAGACAAGACAAAGACAAGACAAAGACAAGACAAAGACAAGACAAAGACAAGACAAAGACAAGACAAAGACAAGACAAAGACAAGACAAAGACAAGACAAAGACAAGACAAAGACAAGACAAAGACAAGACAAAGACAAGACAAAGACAAGACAAAGACAAGACAAAGACAAGACAAAGACAAGACAAAGACAAGACAAAGACAAGACAAAGACAAGACAAAGACAAGACAAAGACAAGACAAAGACAAGACAAAGACAAGACAAAGACAAGACAAAGACAAGACAAAGACAAGACAAAGACAAGACAAAGACAAGACAAAGACAAGACAAAGACAAGACAAAGACAAGACAAAGACAAGACAAAGACAAGACAAAGACAAGACAAAGACAAGACAAAGACAAGACAAAGACAAGACAAAGACAAGACAAAGACAAGACAAAGACAAGACAAAGACAAGACAAAGACAAGACAAAGACAAGACAAAGACAAGACAAAGACAAGACAAAGACAAGACAAAGACAAGACAAAGACAAGACAAAGACAAGACAAAGACAAGACAAAGACAAGACAAAGACAAGACAAAGACAAGACAAAGACAAGACAAAGACAAGACAAAGACAAGACAAAGACAAGACAAAGACAAGACAAAGACAAGACAAAGACAAGACAAAGACAAGACAAAGACAAGACAAAGACAAGACAAAGACAAGACAAAGACAAGACAAAGACAAGACAAAGACAAGACAAAGACAAGACAAAGACAAGACAAAGACAAGACAAAGACAAGACAAAGACAAGACAAAGACAAGACAAAGACAAGACAAAGACAAGACAAAGACAAGACAAAGACAAGACAAAGACAAGACAAAGACAAGACAAAGACAAGACAAAGACAAGACAAAGACAAGACAAAGACAAGACAAAGACAAGACAAAGACAAGACAAAGACAAGACAAAGACAAGACAAAGACAAGACAAAGACAAGACAAAGACAAGACAAAGACAAGACAAAGACAAGACAAAGACAAGACAAAGACAAGACAAAGACAAGACAAAGACAAGACAAAGACAAGACAAAGACAAGACAAAGACAAGACAAAGACAAGACAAAGACAAGACAAAGACAAGACAAAGACAAGACAAAGACAAGACAAAGACAAGACAAAGACAAGACAAAGACAAGACAAAGACAAGACAAAGACAAGACAAAGACAAGACAAAGACAAGACAAAGACAAGACAAAGACAAGACAAAGACAAGACAAAGACAAGACAAAGACAAGACAAAGACAAGACAAAGACAAGACAAAGACAAGACAAAGACAAGACAAAGACAAGACAAAGACAAGACAAAGACAAGACAAAGACAAGACAAAGACAAGACAAAGACAAGACAAAGACAAGACAAAGACAAGACAAAGACAAGACAAAGACAAGACAAAGACAAGACAAAGACAAGACAAAGACAAGACAAAGACAAGACAAAGACAAGACAAAGACAAGACAAAGACAAGACAAAGACAAGACAAAGACAAGACAAAGACAAGACAAAGACAAGACAAAGACAAGACAAAGACAAGACAAAGACAAGACAAAGACAAGACAAAGACAAGACAAAGACAAGACAAAGACAAGACAAAGACAAGACAAAGACAAGACAAAGACAAGACAAAGACAAGACAAAGACAAGACAAAGACAAGACAAAGACAAGACAAAGACAAGACAAAGACAAGACAAAGACAAGACAAAGACAAGACAAAGACAAGACAAAGACAAGACAAAGACAAGACAAAGACAAGACAAAGACAAGACAAAGACAAGACAAAGACAAGACAAAGACAAGACAAAGACAAGACAAAGACAAGACAAAGACAAGACAAAGACAAGACAAAGACAAGACAAAGACAAGACAAAGACAAGACAAAGACAAGACAAAGACAAGACAAAGACAAGACAAAGACAAGACAAAGACAAGACAAAGACAAGACAAAGACAAGACAAAGACAAGACAAAGACAAGACAAAGACAAGACAAAGACAAGACAAAGACAAGACAAAGACAAGACAAAGACAAGACAAAGACAAGACAAAGACAAGACAAAGACAAGACAAAGACAAGACAAAGACAAGACAAAGACAAGACAAAGACAAGACAAAGACAAGACAAAGACAAGACAAAGACAAGACAAAGACAAGACAAAGACAAGACAAAGACAAGACAAAGACAAGACAAAGACAAGACAAAGACAAGACAAAGACAAGACAAAGACAAGACAAAGACAAGACAAAGACAAGACAAAGACAAGACAAAGACAAGACAAAGACAAGACAAAGACAAGACAAAGACAAGACAAAGACAAGACAAAGACAAGACAAAGACAAGACAAAGACAAGACAAAGACAAGACAAAGACAAGACAAAGACAAGACAAAGACAAGACAAAGACAAGACAAAGACAAGACAAAGACAAGACAAAGACAAGACAAAGACAAGACAAAGACAAGACAAAGACAAGACAAAGACAAGACAAAGACAAGACAAAGACAAGACAAAGACAAGACAAAGACAAGACAAAGACAAGACAAAGACAAGACAAAGACAAGACAAAGACAAGACAAAGACAAGACAAAGACAAGACAAAGACAAGACAAAGACAAGACAAAGACAAGACAAAGACAAGACAAAGACAAGACAAAGACAAGACAAAGACAAGACAAAGACAAGACAAAGACAAGACAAAGACAAGACAAAGACAAGACAAAGACAAGACAAAGACAAGACAAAGACAAGACAAAGACAAGACAAAGACAAGACAAAGACAAGACAAAGACAAGACAAAGACAAGACAAAGACAAGACAAAGACAAGACAAAGACAAGACAAAGACAAGACAAAGACAAGACAAAGACAAGACAAAGACAAGACAAAGACAAGACAAAGACAAGACAAAGACAAGACAAAGACAAGACAAAGACAAGACAAAGACAAGACAAAGACAAGACAAAGACAAGACAAAGACAAGACAAAGACAAGACAAAGACAAGACAAAGACAAGACAAAGACAAGACAAAGACAAGACAAAGACAAGACAAAGACAAGACAAAGACAAGACAAAGACAAGACAAAGACAAGACAAAGACAAGACAAAGACAAGACAAAGACAAGACAAAGACAAGACAAAGACAAGACAAAGACAAGACAAAGACAAGACAAAGACAAGACAAAGACAAGACAAAGACAAGACAAAGACAAGACAAAGACAAGACAAAGACAAGACAAAGACAAGACAAAGACAAGACAAAGACAAGACAAAGACAAGACAAAGACAAGACAAAGACAAGACAAAGACAAGACAAAGACAAGACAAAGACAAGACAAAGACAAGACAAAGACAAGACAAAGACAAGACAAAGACAAGACAAAGACAAGACAAAGACAAGACAAAGACAAGACAAAGACAAGACAAAGACAAGACAAAGACAAGACAAAGACAAGACAAAGACAAGACAAAGACAAGACAAAGACAAGACAAAGACAAGACAAAGACAAGACAAAGACAAGACAAAGACAAGACAAAGACAAGACAAAGACAAGACAAAGACAAGACAAAGACAAGACAAAGACAAGACAAAGACAAGACAAAGACAAGACAAAGACAAGACAAAGACAAGACAAAGACAAGACAAAGACAAGACAAAGACAAGACAAAGACAAGACAAAGACAAGACAAAGACAAGACAAAGACAAGACAAAGACAAGACAAAGACAAGACAAAGACAAGACAAAGACAAGACAAAGACAAGACAAAGACAAGACAAAGACAAGACAAAGACAAGACAAAGACAAGACAAAGACAAGACAAAGACAAGACAAAGACAAGACAAAGACAAGACAAAGACAAGACAAAGACAAGACAAAGACAAGACAAAGACAAGACAAAGACAAGACAAAGACAAGACAAAGACAAGACAAAGACAAGACAAAGACAAGACAAAGACAAGACAAAGACAAGACAAAGACAAGACAAAGACAAGACAAAGACAAGACAAAGACAAGACAAAGACAAGACAAAGACAAGACAAAGACAAGACAAAGACAAGACAAAGACAAGACAAAGACAAGACAAAGACAAGACAAAGACAAGACAAAGACAAGACAAAGACAAGACAAAGACAAGACAAAGACAAGACAAAGACAAGACAAAGACAAGACAAAGACAAGACAAAGACAAGACAAAGACAAGACAAAGACAAGACAAAGACAAGACAAAGACAAGACAAAGACAAGACAAAGACAAGACAAAGACAAGACAAAGACAAGACAAAGACAAGACAAAGACAAGACAAAGACAAGACAAAGACAAGACAAAGACAAGACAAAGACAAGACAAAGACAAGACAAAGACAAGACAAAGACAAGACAAAGACAAGACAAAGACAAGACAAAGACAAGACAAAGACAAGACAAAGACAAGACAAAGACAAGACAAAGACAAGACAAAGACAAGACAAAGACAAGACAAAGACAAGACAAAGACAAGACAAAGACAAGACAAAGACAAGACAAAGACAAGACAAAGACAAGACAAAGACAAGACAAAGACAAGACAAAGACAAGACAAAGACAAGACAAAGACAAGACAAAGACAAGACAAAGACAAGACAAAGACAAGACAAAGACAAGACAAAGACAAGACAAAGACAAGACAAAGACAAGACAAAGACAAGACAAAGACAAGACAAAGACAAGACAAAGACAAGACAAAGACAAGACAAAGACAAGACAAAGACAAGACAAAGACAAGACAAAGACAAGACAAAGACAAGACAAAGACAAGACAAAGACAAGACAAAGACAAGACAAAGACAAGACAAAGACAAGACAAAGACAAGACAAAGACAAGACAAAGACAAGACAAAGACAAGACAAAGACAAGACAAAGACAAGACAAAGACAAGACAAAGACAAGACAAAGACAAGACAAAGACAAGACAAAGACAAGACAAAGACAAGACAAAGACAAGACAAAGACAAGACAAAGACAAGACAAAGACAAGACAAAGACAAGACAAAGACAAGACAAAGACAAGACAAAGACAAGACAAAGACAAGACAAAGACAAGACAAAGACAAGACAAAGACAAGACAAAGACAAGACAAAGACAAGACAAAGACAAGACAAAGACAAGACAAAGACAAGACAAAGACAAGACAAAGACAAGACAAAGACAAGACAAAGACAAGACAAAGACAAGACAAAGACAAGACAAAGACAAGACAAAGACAAGACAAAGACAAGACAAAGACAAGACAAAGACAAGACAAAGACAAGACAAAGACAAGACAAAGACAAGACAAAGACAAGACAAAGACAAGACAAAGACAAGACAAAGACAAGACAAAGACAAGACAAAGACAAGACAAAGACAAGACAAAGACAAGACAAAGACAAGACAAAGACAAGACAAAGACAAGACAAAGACAAGACAAAGACAAGACAAAGACAAGACAAAGACAAGACAAAGACAAGACAAAGACAAGACAAAGACAAGACAAAGACAAGACAAAGACAAGACAAAGACAAGACAAAGACAAGACAAAGACAAGACAAAGACAAGACAAAGACAAGACAAAGACAAGACAAAGACAAGACAAAGACAAGACAAAGACAAGACAAAGACAAGACAAAGACAAGACAAAGACAAGACAAAGACAAGACAAAGACAAGACAAAGACAAGACAAAGACAAGACAAAGACAAGACAAAGACAAGACAAAGACAAGACAAAGACAAGACAAAGACAAGACAAAGACAAGACAAAGACAAGACAAAGACAAGACAAAGACAAGACAAAGACAAGACAAAGACAAGACAAAGACAAGACAAAGACAAGACAAAGACAAGACAAAGACAAGACAAAGACAAGACAAAGACAAGACAAAGACAAGACAAAGACAAGACAAAGACAAGACAAAGACAAGACAAAGACAAGACAAAGACAAGACAAAGACAAGACAAAGACAAGACAAAGACAAGACAAAGACAAGACAAAGACAAGACAAAGACAAGACAAAGACAAGACAAAGACAAGACAAAGACAAGACAAAGACAAGACAAAGACAAGACAAAGACAAGACAAAGACAAGACAAAGACAAGACAAAGACAAGACAAAGACAAGACAAAGACAAGACAAAGACAAGACAAAGACAAGACAAAGACAAGACAAAGACAAGACAAAGACAAGACAAAGACAAGACAAAGACAAGACAAAGACAAGACAAAGACAAGACAAAGACAAGACAAAGACAAGACAAAGACAAGACAAAGACAAGACAAAGACAAGACAAAGACAAGACAAAGACAAGACAAAGACAAGACAAAGACAAGACAAAGACAAGACAAAGACAAGACAAAGACAAGACAAAGACAAGACAAAGACAAGACAAAGACAAGACAAAGACAAGACAAAGACAAGACAAAGACAAGACAAAGACAAGACAAAGACAAGACAAAGACAAGACAAAGACAAGACAAAGACAAGACAAAGACAAGACAAAGACAAGACAAAGACAAGACAAAGACAAGACAAAGACAAGACAAAGACAAGACAAAGACAAGACAAAGACAAGACAAAGACAAGACAAAGACAAGACAAAGACAAGACAAAGACAAGACAAAGACAAGACAAAGACAAGACAAAGACAAGACAAAGACAAGACAAAGACAAGACAAAGACAAGACAAAGACAAGACAAAGACAAGACAAAGACAAGACAAAGACAAGACAAAGACAAGACAAAGACAAGACAAAGACAAGACAAAGACAAGACAAAGACAAGACAAAGACAAGACAAAGACAAGACAAAGACAAGACAAAGACAAGACAAAGACAAGACAAAGACAAGACAAAGACAAGACAAAGACAAGACAAAGACAAGACAAAGACAAGACAAAGACAAGACAAAGACAAGACAAAGACAAGACAAAGACAAGACAAAGACAAGACAAAGACAAGACAAAGACAAGACAAAGACAAGACAAAGACAAGACAAAGACAAGACAAAGACAAGACAAAGACAAGACAAAGACAAGACAAAGACAAGACAAAGACAAGACAAAGACAAGACAAAGACAAGACAAAGACAAGACAAAGACAAGACAAAGACAAGACAAAGACAAGACAAAGACAAGACAAAGACAAGACAAAGACAAGACAAAGACAAGACAAAGACAAGACAAAGACAAGACAAAGACAAGACAAAGACAAGACAAAGACAAGACAAAGACAAGACAAAGACAAGACAAAGACAAGACAAAGACAAGACAAAGACAAGACAAAGACAAGACAAAGACAAGACAAAGACAAGACAAAGACAAGACAAAGACAAGACAAAGACAAGACAAAGACAAGACAAAGACAAGACAAAGACAAGACAAAGACAAGACAAAGACAAGACAAAGACAAGACAAAGACAAGACAAAGACAAGACAAAGACAAGACAAAGACAAGACAAAGACAAGACAAAGACAAGACAAAGACAAGACAAAGACAAGACAAAGACAAGACAAAGACAAGACAAAGACAAGACAAAGACAAGACAAAGACAAGACAAAGACAAGACAAAGACAAGACAAAGACAAGACAAAGACAAGACAAAGACAAGACAAAGACAAGACAAAGACAAGACAAAGACAAGACAAAGACAAGACAAAGACAAGACAAAGACAAGACAAAGACAAGACAAAGACAAGACAAAGACAAGACAAAGACAAGACAAAGACAAGACAAAGACAAGACAAAGACAAGACAAAGACAAGACAAAGACAAGACAAAGACAAGACAAAGACAAGACAAAGACAAGACAAAGACAAGACAAAGACAAGACAAAGACAAGACAAAGACAAGACAAAGACAAGACAAAGACAAGACAAAGACAAGACAAAGACAAGACAAAGACAAGACAAAGACAAGACAAAGACAAGACAAAGACAAGACAAAGACAAGACAAAGACAAGACAAAGACAAGACAAAGACAAGACAAAGACAAGACAAAGACAAGACAAAGACAAGACAAAGACAAGACAAAGACAAGACAAAGACAAGACAAAGACAAGACAAAGACAAGACAAAGACAAGACAAAGACAAGACAAAGACAAGACAAAGACAAGACAAAGACAAGACAAAGACAAGACAAAGACAAGACAAAGACAAGACAAAGACAAGACAAAGACAAGACAAAGACAAGACAAAGACAAGACAAAGACAAGACAAAGACAAGACAAAGACAAGACAAAGACAAGACAAAGACAAGACAAAGACAAGACAAAGACAAGACAAAGACAAGACAAAGACAAGACAAAGACAAGACAAAGACAAGACAAAGACAAGACAAAGACAAGACAAAGACAAGACAAAGACAAGACAAAGACAAGACAAAGACAAGACAAAGACAAGACAAAGACAAGACAAAGACAAGACAAAGACAAGACAAAGACAAGACAAAGACAAGACAAAGACAAGACAAAGACAAGACAAAGACAAGACAAAGACAAGACAAAGACAAGACAAAGACAAGACAAAGACAAGACAAAGACAAGACAAAGACAAGACAAAGACAAGACAAAGACAAGACAAAGACAAGACAAAGACAAGACAAAGACAAGACAAAGACAAGACAAAGACAAGACAAAGACAAGACAAAGACAAGACAAAGACAAGACAAAGACAAGACAAAGACAAGACAAAGACAAGACAAAGACAAGACAAAGACAAGACAAAGACAAGACAAAGACAAGACAAAGACAAGACAAAGACAAGACAAAGACAAGACAAAGACAAGACAAAGACAAGACAAAGACAAGACAAAGACAAGACAAAGACAAGACAAAGACAAGACAAAGACAAGACAAAGACAAGACAAAGACAAGACAAAGACAAGACAAAGACAAGACAAAGACAAGACAAAGACAAGACAAAGACAAGACAAAGACAAGACAAAGACAAGACAAAGACAAGACAAAGACAAGACAAAGACAAGACAAAGACAAGACAAAGACAAGACAAAGACAAGACAAAGACAAGACAAAGACAAGACAAAGACAAGACAAAGACAAGACAAAGACAAGACAAAGACAAGACAAAGACAAGACAAAGACAAGACAAAGACAAGACAAAGACAAGACAAAGACAAGACAAAGACAAGACAAAGACAAGACAAAGACAAGACAAAGACAAGACAAAGACAAGACAAAGACAAGACAAAGACAAGACAAAGACAAGACAAAGACAAGACAAAGACAAGACAAAGACAAGACAAAGACAAGACAAAGACAAGACAAAGACAAGACAAAGACAAGACAAAGACAAGACAAAGACAAGACAAAGACAAGACAAAGACAAGACAAAGACAAGACAAAGACAAGACAAAGACAAGACAAAGACAAGACAAAGACAAGACAAAGACAAGACAAAGACAAGACAAAGACAAGACAAAGACAAGACAAAGACAAGACAAAGACAAGACAAAGACAAGACAAAGACAAGACAAAGACAAGACAAAGACAAGACAAAGACAAGACAAAGACAAGACAAAGACAAGACAAAGACAAGACAAAGACAAGACAAAGACAAGACAAAGACAAGACAAAGACAAGACAAAGACAAGACAAAGACAAGACAAAGACAAGACAAAGACAAGACAAAGACAAGACAAAGACAAGACAAAGACAAGACAAAGACAAGACAAAGACAAGACAAAGACAAGACAAAGACAAGACAAAGACAAGACAAAGACAAGACAAAGACAAGACAAAGACAAGACAAAGACAAGACAAAGACAAGACAAAGACAAGACAAAGACAAGACAAAGACAAGACAAAGACAAGACAAAGACAAGACAAAGACAAGACAAAGACAAGACAAAGACAAGACAAAGACAAGACAAAGACAAGACAAAGACAAGACAAAGACAAGACAAAGACAAGACAAAGACAAGACAAAGACAAGACAAAGACAAGACAAAGACAAGACAAAGACAAGACAAAGACAAGACAAAGACAAGACAAAGACAAGACAAAGACAAGACAAAGACAAGACAAAGACAAGACAAAGACAAGACAAAGACAAGACAAAGACAAGACAAAGACAAGACAAAGACAAG
The DNA here is from genome assembly GCF_030247195.1 of Topomyia yanbarensis. Lineage (NCBI taxonomy): Eukaryota > Metazoa > Arthropoda > Insecta > Diptera > Culicidae > Topomyia > Topomyia yanbarensis. The sequence goes on along the minus strand of NW_026683407.1, from coordinate 44,968 downwards.
ACAAAGACAAGACAAAGACAAGACAAAGACAAGACAAAGACAAGACAAAGACAAGACAAAGACAAGACAAAGACAAGACAAAGACAAGACAAAGACAAGACAAAGACAAGACAAAGACAAGACAAAGACAAGACAAAGACAAGACAAAGACAAGACAAAGACAAGACAAAGACAAGACAAAGACAAGACAAAGACAAGACAAAGACAAGACAAAGACAAGACAAAGACAAGACAAAGACAAGACAAAGACAAGACAAAGACAAGACAAAGACAAGACAAAGACAAGACAAAGACAAGACAAAGACAAGACAAAGACAAGACAAAGACAAGACAAAGACAAGACAAAGACAAGACAAAGACAAGACAAAGACAAGACAAAGACAAGACAAAGACAAGACAAAGACAAGACAAAGACAAGACAAAGACAAGACAAAGACAAGACAAAGACAAGACAAAGACAAGACAAAGACAAGACAAAGACAAGACAAAGACAAGACAAAGACAAGACAAAGACAAGACAAAGACAAGACAAAGACAAGACAAAGACAAGACAAAGACAAGACAAAGACAAGACAAAGACAAGACAAAGACAAGACAAAGACAAGACAAAGACAAGACAAAGACAAGACAAAGACAAGACAAAGACAAGACAAAGACAAGACAAAGACAAGACAAAGACAAGACAAAGACAAGACAAAGACAAGACAAAGACAAGACAAAGACAAGACAAAGACAAGACAAAGACAAGACAAAGACAAGACAAAGACAAGACAAAGACAAGACAAAGACAAGACAAAGACAAGACAAAGACAAGACAAAGACAAGACAAAGACAAGACAAAGACAAGACAAAGACAAGACAAAGACAAGACAAAGACAAGACAAAGACAAGACAAAGACAAGACAAAGACAAGACAAAGACAAGACAAAGACAAGACAAAGACAAGACAAAGACAAGACAAAGACAAGACAAAGACAAGACAAAGACAAGACAAAGACAAGACAAAGACAAGACAAAGACAAGACAAAGACAAGACAAAGACAAGACAAAGACAAGACAAAGACAAGACAAAGACAAGACAAAGACAAGACAAAGACAAGACAAAGACAAGACAAAGACAAGACAAAGACAAGACAAAGACAAGACAAAGACAAGACAAAGACAAGACAAAGACAAGACAAAGACAAGACAAAGACAAGACAAAGACAAGACAAAGACAAGACAAAGACAAGACAAAGACAAGACAAAGACAAGACAAAGACAAGACAAAGACAAGACAAAGACAAGACAAAGACAAGACAAAGACAAGACAAAGACAAGACAAAGACAAGACAAAGACAAGACAAAGACAAGACAAAGACAAGACAAAGACAAGACAAAGACAAGACAAAGACAAGACAAAGACAAGACAAAGACAAGACAAAGACAAGACAAAGACAAGACAAAGACAAGACAAAGACAAGACAAAGACAAGACAAAGACAAGACAAAGACAAGACAAAGACAAGACAAAGACAAGACAAAGACAAGACAAAGACAAGACAAAGACAAGACAAAGACAAGACAAAGACAAGACAAAGACAAGACAAAGACAAGACAAAGACAAGACAAAGACAAGACAAAGACAAGACAAAGACAAGACAAAGACAAGACAAAGACAAGACAAAGACAAGACAAAGACAAGACAAAGACAAGACAAAGACAAGACAAAGACAAGACAAAGACAAGACAAAGACAAGACAAAGACAAGACAAAGACAAGACAAAGACAAGACAAAGACAAGACAAAGACAAGACAAAGACAAGACAAAGACAAGACAAAGACAAGACAAAGACAAGACAAAGACAAGACAAAGACAAGACAAAGACAAGACAAAGACAAGACAAAGACAAGACAAAGACAAGACAAAGACAAGACAAAGACAAGACAAAGACAAGACAAAGACAAGACAAAGACAAGACAAAGACAAGACAAAGACAAGACAAAGACAAGACAAAGACAAGACAAAGACAAGACAAAGACAAGACAAAGACAAGACAAAGACAAGACAAAGACAAGACAAAGACAAGACAAAGACAAGACAAAGACAAGACAAAGACAAGACAAAGACAAGACAAAGACAAGACAAAGACAAGACAAAGACAAGACAAAGACAAGACAAAGACAAGACAAAGACAAGACAAAGACAAGACAAAGACAAGACAAAGACAAGACAAAGACAAGACAAAGACAAGACAAAGACAAGACAAAGACAAGACAAAGACAAGACAAAGACAAGACAAAGACAAGACAAAGACAAGACAAAGACAAGACAAAGACAAGACAAAGACAAGACAAAGACAAGACAAAGACAAGACAAAGACAAGACAAAGACAAGACAAAGACAAGACAAAGACAAGACAAAGACAAGACAAAGACAAGACAAAGACAAGACAAAGACAAGACAAAGACAAGACAAAGACAAGACAAAGACAAGACAAAGACAAGACAAAGACAAGACAAAGACAAGACAAAGACAAGACAAAGACAAGACAAAGACAAGACAAAGACAAGACAAAGACAAGACAAAGACAAGACAAAGACAAGACAAAGACAAGACAAAGACAAGACAAAGACAAGACAAAGACAAGACAAAGACAAGACAAAGACAAGACAAAGACAAGACAAAGACAAGACAAAGACAAGACAAAGACAAGACAAAGACAAGACAAAGACAAGACAAAGACAAGACAAAGACAAGACAAAGACAAGACAAAGACAAGACAAAGACAAGACAAAGACAAGACAAAGACAAGACAAAGACAAGACAAAGACAAGACAAAGACAAGACAAAGACAAGACAAAGACAAGACAAAGACAAGACAAAGACAAGACAAAGACAAGACAAAGACAAGACAAAGACAAGACAAAGACAAGACAAAGACAAGACAAAGACAAGACAAAGACAAGACAAAGACAAGACAAAGACAAGACAAAGACAAGACAAAGACAAGACAAAGACAAGACAAAGACAAGACAAAGACAAGACAAAGACAAGACAAAGACAAGACAAAGACAAGACAAAGACAAGACAAAGACAAGACAAAGACAAGACAAAGACAAGACAAAGACAAGACAAAGACAAGACAAAGACAAGACAAAGACAAGACAAAGACAAGACAAAGACAAGACAAAGACAAGACAAAGACAAGACAAAGACAAGACAAAGACAAGACAAAGACAAGACAAAGACAAGACAAAGACAAGACAAAGACAAGACAAAGACAAGACAAAGACAAGACAAAGACAAGACAAAGACAAGACAAAGACAAGACAAAGACAAGACAAAGACAAGACAAAGACAAGACAAAGACAAGACAAAGACAAGACAAAGACAAGACAAAGACAAGACAAAGACAAGACAAAGACAAGACAAAGACAAGACAAAGACAAGACAAAGACAAGACAAAGACAAGACAAAGACAAGACAAAGACAAGACAAAGACAAGACAAAGACAAGACAAAGACAAGACAAAGACAAGACAAAGACAAGACAAAGACAAGACAAAGACAAGACAAAGACAAGACAAAGACAAGACAAAGACAAGACAAAGACAAGACAAAGACAAGACAAAGACAAGACAAAGACAAGACAAAGACAAGACAAAGACAAGACAAAGACAAGACAAAGACAAGACAAAGACAAGACAAAGACAAGACAAAGACAAGACAAAGACAAGACAAAGACAAGACAAAGACAAGACAAAGACAAGACAAAGACAAGACAAAGACAAGACAAAGACAAGACAAAGACAAGACAAAGACAAGACAAAGACAAGACAAAGACAAGACAAAGACAAGACAAAGACAAGACAAAGACAAGACAAAGACAAGACAAAGACAAGACAAAGACAAGACAAAGACAAGACAAAGACAAGACAAAGACAAGACAAAGACAAGACAAAGACAAGACAAAGACAAGACAAAGACAAGACAAAGACAAGACAAAGACAAGACAAAGACAAGACAAAGACAAGACAAAGACAAGACAAAGACAAGACAAAGACAAGACAAAGACAAGACAAAGACAAGACAAAGACAAGACAAAGACAAGACAAAGACAAGACAAAGACAAGACAAAGACAAGACAAAGACAAGACAAAGACAAGACAAAGACAAGACAAAGACAAGACAAAGACAAGACAAAGACAAGACAAAGACAAGACAAAGACAAGACAAAGACAAGACAAAGACAAGACAAAGACAAGACAAAGACAAGACAAAGACAAGACAAAGACAAGACAAAGACAAGACAAAGACAAGACAAAGACAAGACAAAGACAAGACAAAGACAAGACAAAGACAAGACAAAGACAAGACAAAGACAAGACAAAGACAAGACAAAGACAAGACAAAGACAAGACAAAGACAAGACAAAGACAAGACAAAGACAAGACAAAGACAAGACAAAGACAAGACAAAGACAAGACAAAGACAAGACAAAGACAAGACAAAGACAAGACAAAGACAAGACAAAGACAAGACAAAGACAAGACAAAGACAAGACAAAGACAAGACAAAGACAAGACAAAGACAAGACAAAGACAAGACAAAGACAAGACAAAGACAAGACAAAGACAAGACAAAGACAAGACAAAGACAAGACAAAGACAAGACAAAGACAAGACAAAGACAAGACAAAGACAAGACAAAGACAAGACAAAGACAAGACAAAGACAAGACAGGTTGTTTTTCATATATCGAATCGTTTCCGAGTTATCGGTGATTGAAAAATGTTCAATTTATTAAACTTCAAAAGTTCAAAAACTAATAATTTGAAAAAAAAAACCTGTTTTAATCCACCTAACGGTGCAATTGTGCCTTTCTCATTTTTCTAAACTATGGCACGGAGGCTTTTTATGTTCAACATAATTGTGGAAATGTCCATTACATTCTTAGTACACTTTGCACTTATACACAATGGCATGCCAGCCACGAACTTGATGAGCTACGTGTCGACGGTGAAACACTTGAAACAAAAAAATATCATACTTCATTAGCCTAATCAGCATTAGATCAATGTTATCTGCTTGCTAACTCATTGGTCGACAGTTCCAGCCGGGACTGTTGGAAAATATTCCGCTGAGCAATTTCACCGAGAGAGAAGCAGCGGCAGCGCCGGTTCTCCACCCGGAGGTTTTTTCCTGCATGGTCAAGTGTTCGTGAGCGAACATTTTTTGGTCCAATCGATCCGGATAGTCATCCCATCAGTGAAATCAAAAGTCGTCGAAGATCCAGAGGAAACGATTTGGTTTGCTGTTACGTGTATAAACATGTCGCGTCGTGAGTGAAAAGTGCAAAGGACTTGTTGGTTCGGTAAAATACGTGTTCGAACACGTTCGTTGAATTCAACAGTGACAATTGACTAGCAAGTGAAAAAAAGTGATTAAAAATGCCGACAAAAAGAACGCCGGCAAAAAAGACACCAGTGAAGAAGAAGGATGCCAATAGCGAAGATGATAACGCTGCTGCTCTTGGGGCTCTTATTCACCTCCGAGGCACAGCTCAAGGAAAAGTCACAAGAATTCGAAATGCTCTAATGGATGGGGACCAACCAGAGTTGAACCAACCGCAAGTGAAAGTGTACTTGAAAAAATTAGAATCCGCTTACGCAGAATTTAATGACTTACATCAGCGCATTGTTGAACAACTCTCCCCTGACGAACGTGAGGAGCACGACCAACACTATTTAGAATTTGATGCTCTGCATGATGAAGTGTCTTTATTTCTCGAAACCTGGCTCGAGAACATTTCAACAAATGTACCGGATTCAACTTCCAGAAACCAACCGGTAATCATACAGCAATCTCTCCCTCGTATCATTCCTTCGTTCGATGGTTGCTATGAGCAGTGGGAGAAGTTCAAAGTTATGTTTCGGGACGTGGTGGATAAGTCCAGTGAATCGCCACGAATAAAACTATACCATTTAGAGAAAGCTCTAGTTGGCAATGCTGCCGGGCTATTAGATGCTAAAACCATTAGCGACGGTAAGTACGAGCACGCATGGAAATTGCTCGAAGAAAGATATGAAGACAAAAGACGACTCATCGATCTACATATTGGTGGCCTTTTGGGAATCAAAAAGTGTGGCAAGGAAAGCCACATCGAGCTTAGAACTTTGGTCGAGAAAGTTACCAGTCACATCGAGAACCTGAAATTTCTAGGACAGGAATTCACCGGAATTTCGGAGCAAATTGTGGTGTACCTGATTGCACAAGCTCTAGACGAAGAAACAAAAAAAGCGTGGGAATCAACCGTGAAAAGAGGAGAATTACCGTCATATGAAACTACTATAAGATTCCTGAAGGACCGTGTGTCAGTGTTGGAACGATGCGATGCACCGAGCGAAAGTCAGCATCCAAAGCAACTGCAAAGTTCGTCAAAAATGAGCAAACCACTAGCAAAAGTCAATGCGGCAACAGTTTCCCCAACTTCTGAGCTACGTTGTGAATTCTGTGATTGTAATCATCTGACCTTTAAGTGTCAAATTTTCAACAACCTTTCTGTTGGCGAACGTCTGGAGAAAGTGCGAGAAAAAAACGTGTGTTTCAATTGTTTGCGACGTGGACATCGCGTGACCGACTGCCAGTCGAAAAGATTATGTGCCAAATGTCAAAGAAAGCATCACACACTGCTCCATCACGGTGTCAATTCTACGTCCCCGGCTGCCACAAATGAACCTGGTCAACAAGCGTCGGAGACACCAGCGAATTCAATAGCGCCACTACCAGGCCCAGTTCATCAATCGGAAGTTCAATCGTCAGTGACTGCAGCACATACCCAGCATCCAGCGAAGCCAGCAACGCAGGTGGTGTTGCTAACCGCCTTGGTCGATGTTTTAGATGCGGATCGCCAACCACATCCATGCAGAGCACTGTTGGATTGTGGTTCCCAGGTAAATTTTCTCTCCCATTCCTTGGCAAACGTCTTGAACATTAATGTAGAAGAAGTGAGTGTACCAATATCTGGCATTGGTAGTGTTAAGTGTACAGTGAAGCAAAGAGGAACCGTCCAGGTCCGTTCCAGGTGCACAAAATTCTCATTCGCGTTAAATTGTCTAATTTCACCTAATATAACTGGAAATATTCCGCCAGTTCCAATAGAAATCGAAAATTGGAATATACCCTCTTGCATTAAGTTAGCAGATCCGTGTTTTAACAAACCTGACCAAGTGGATATGCTTATTGGTATGGAAATGTTTTACGAGTTAATGCAACCTGGTTACTTGAGACTTTCTGATGAGCTACCCATCCTGCACAATTCCCACCTTGGATGGATAATTGGTGGAAGGTATCGTGAAAATATGCATTCTGAAGTGGTCCTTAGATCGCACGTGGTGAGTGTAGATCCAATTGAAGAGTTAGTTCAAAAGTTCTGGGAAGTAGAAGGTTTATCTTCAGAAGTCGTCCCATCGACAGAAGCGGAGGACTGCGAAAGGCATTTTCAAGCAACACATCGCCGTGATTCCCGTGGCCGATTTATTGTTCAATTGCCTTTGAAAGACACTGTCTCCCAGTTGAAGGATTCACGTTCACTTGCACTGCGTAGATTTTATCTTTTGGAGTCTAAACTGATTCGGCAACCTGATTTGAAATTTCAATATGACAGTTTCATGGACGAGTATGAATCCTTAGGGCATTGTAAAGAAGTTAAAGAATCCAATGATCCACCCAATTTGCTCAAATGGTATCTTCCGCACCATGCCGTTCTCCGTCCTGGTAATTCGACAACGAAGTGTAGGGTCGTGTTCGATGGCTCTGCCAAGATCAATGGTTATTCGCTTAATGATGCATTAATGGTTGGGCCTACCGTTCAGAGTGAACTTCTGTCTATAATTCTCTGCTTTCGAAAGTATCGGTATGTTCTAAGTGCTGATATAGCCAAGATGTATCGACAAATTCTTGTTGATTCCTGTCATTGTCCACTACAGAGAATCTTCTGGAGAAAGTCACCTAGCGAACCACTTAAAATTTTGGAACTCAACACTGTAACTTATGGAACGGCTTCAGCTCCATATTTGGCAACCAGGTCCCTTTTACAATTGGCTTATGATGAAAGGGACAAGTATCCACTTGCGGCGCGAGTGGTGGAGAAGAATTTCTATGTTGATAATGCATTATTTGGCTCCGATACTTTTGAGGAAGCTCGCGAGTACTGCTTAGAGTTAATAGAGCTACTGAAATCTGGTGGTATGCATCTTCATAAATGGTCATCCAACGATGAAAAATTATTACAGCCTATAGCTCTCGAAGACAGAGATAGCTATATAGCTGTTGGTGATTGCGAAGCAAATGACATCATAAAAACTCTTGGGCTAATGTGGAATCCTGTAAGTGATGAATTTATTTTTGTTTGTCAGCCACCAATCGAATGCGATAGGCCAACTAAACGGCAAGTACTTTCTACAATAGCAAAAATCTTCGATCCTCTAGGGCTAATTTCACCAGTCGTTGTACTTGCCAAAATTCTTATGCAAAAACTTTGGATAAGTAAGCTTGGATGGGATGATTCATTAGATGGAGAACTCTATACACAATGGAAACATTTTTTGACATCACTCCCAATTTCTGATCAGATTCGTATTCCGCGGCAAGTGTTGATAAGTGGAGCGGTATCTTACCAACTACATGGTTTTTCGGATGCATCACAGGCGGCGTATGGCGCTTGCGTATACATACGATCTCTACAGCAGGACGGTACCGCAACAATGAGACTGGTAAGCAGCAAGTCTAAGATAGCTCCCATTACACCTATGACTATTCCGAGAAAGGAACTATTAGCCGCACTACTCCTTTCGCGATTGACGAGAAAGATTTTAACCTCAATTGATCTGTGCATAGAATCAGTGAACCATTGGTGTGATAGTCAAGTTGTATTAGCATGGTTACGAAAGTCCCCACAAAGTTTGCCCATATTCGTTCGCAATAGAACTGCCGAAATAAATAATAGCAAGGAATTTGTGTGGAGATACGTCAGGACAACAGATAATCCAGCTGATATTGTTTCGCGTGGGCAATCTGCTGCCGAGCTGGCGGTGAATGATACTTGGTGGAACGGGCCAGATTTTCTCAGATATATTGATTATCAGATGTGTACTCCTGAGCCCTTGCAAGACTGTGATATTCCTGAATTGAAAGCTCCGGTTATTGTTCACATTGCCATGAACTACGATGAGTTTCCTATATTGACAAAATATGAATCATTCCGCAAAACCCAGAGAATAGTCGCCTATATGCTTCGATTTGCTTCGAACGCGAGGAAGAACAGAGAAAATCGTATTGTCAACCCTTTTCTTACTGTCGTTGAGCTGAGAGAAGCGTTAAAAACGATTGTTGGAGCAATTCAATCTCATGAATTCGCTAAGGAAATTGAATGTGTAGCTAGAGGTGACCCTGAACATCGTCTAAACAACTTAAATCCATTCATTGAGGAAAATCTGTTAAGAGTTGGCGGTAGGATAAGACACGCTTCTCATCTACCTTATGATAGTAAACACCAGTTGCTCCTCCCCAATACAAGCCAAGTAACTCGCAGTCTGATCTCGGCAATTCATCGAGAAAACCTACACGTTGGACCAGCTGGAGTACTCGCCATTCTCAAACACCAGTTCTGGGTACTGAAACCTAGGTCAACGATCAGACAAGTTCTTCGAAAATGCATTGTCTGTTTTAAAACTAAACCATACACCATTGATCAACAGATGGGAGATTTGCCATTTTACCGTTTGAATCCTTCTCCAACATTCCAAAGGGTTGGAATTGATTTTGCTGGCCCTATTCTTATAAAGCAATCAGCACGAAGAGCGGTTCCAGTTAAAGGTTATATCTGCGTATTTGTATGCATGGCAACCAAGGCAATGCATCTTGAAGCGGTAGAAGATTTGTCGACAGAAGCCTTTTTGTCTGCCTTTAAACGTTTTGTTGCCCGAAGAGGTATACCGGAAACAGTGTTCAGCGATAATGGCACAAATTTTATTGGTGCAAGGTCTGAATTGCACCAACTGTACATATTATTCAAGGAAGACTCTACCCAGCAGAAGATTTTCGAATATTGCCAGGTGAAGGAAATTGAGTGGAAAACAATACCCCCTAGCGCACCCCATTTTGGAGGGATCTGGGAAGCCGGCGTTAAAAGTGTCAAATCGGTCCTTAAGAAGGTGTACAAATCCGCTTCCTTGCCTATTATGGAGTTTTCTACTCTCTTGTGTCAAATTGAGGCCATTCTTAATTCTAGACCACTGTTTGCTCACTCCAGCGATCCAAATGATCTGGAAGCGTTAACTCCAGGACACTTTATTATCAACCGCCCATTAACAAGTGTTCCAGAACCATCTTGTGCGGAAATTCCAACAAATCGATTGTCCCGTTGGCAACATATCCAGAAACTTCGTGAACATTTCTGGAAACGTTGGTCTAGAGAATACGTAACAGAACTACAAGTAAGAACTAAATGGTTATCGCAAAGGACGAATGTTCAACCTAACATGATTGTATTGGTAAAGAAAGACAATCTTCCTCCACAAAGCTGGCGAATTGGGCGTGTAACAAATGTGTACCCTGGTCCGGATGGTTTAGTGCGTGTAGTGGATGTTAAAACCAAAACCGGAATTTTCCGGCGTCCCATTCATAAACTTGCTCCTTTACCCATAATCGATAATTCCGCTCCCACTGAGTTAGAATCGATTAATTCGACGTTTGCCAAGTTTTCTGTGGGGGAGAATGTTCAGTCCGAACGCGGTCTGAAGAAACCGAGCAGCAGCATTTCCGAAATCAGATGATGCACGAAATACCCCCTCCACTAGCTATCATCATTGGTGTCATCAAGGCTGATGCAATCGCGGAGCAGCATTGCATCATCGTACAGGTATAAAGGTCGCAGTAGCTGCTGCGGGAGATTCATTGTTTTTTCAACCTTTGTGACGAGCGGAACATAAGAATAAATAAGAAATTCCATACAAAGAGTTTAAGCTTTCCATTCAAAGAATAAGAAATTCCTTCCATTTTAAAGAATTGAATGTAGAAATTTTCCATTTACTCTGCAAGAAGTACAGTCCACTTGCAGACCAGCCTGCCATTGGTCGACAGTTCCAGCCGGGACTGTTGGAAAATATTCCGCTGAGCAATTTCACCGAGAGAGAAGCAGCGGCAGCGCCGGTTCTCCACCCGGAGGTTTTTTCCTGCATGGTCAAGTGTTCGTGAGCGAACAACAAGACAAAGACAAGACAAAGACAAGACAAAGACAAGACAAAGACAAGACAAAGACAAGACAAAGACAAGACAAAGACAAGACAAAGACAAGACAAAGACAAGACAAAGACAAGACAAAGACAAGACAAAGACAAGACAAAGACAAGACAAAGACAAGACAAAGACAAGACAAAGACAAGACAAAGACAAGACAAAGACAAGACAAAGACAAGACAAAGACAAGACAAAGACAAGACAAAGACAAGACAAAGACAAGACAAAGACAAGACAAAGACAAGACAAAGACAAGACAAAGACAAGACAAAGACAAGACAAAGACAAGACAAAGACAAGACAAAGACAAGACAAAGACAAGACAAAGACAAGACAAAGACAAGACAAAGACAAGACAAAGACAAGACAAAGACAAGACAAAGACAAGACAAAGACAAGACAAAGACAAGACAAAGACAAGACAAAGACAAGACAAAGACAAGACAAAGACAAGACAAAGACAAGACAAAGACAAGACAAAGACAAGACAAAGACAAGACAAAGACAAGACAAAGACAAGACAAAGACAAGACAAAGACAAAACAAAGACAAGACAAAGACAAGACAAAGACAAGACAAAGACAAGACAAAGACAAGACAAAGACAAGACAAAGACAAGACAAAGACAAGACAAAGACAAGACAAAGACAAGACAAAGACAAGACAAAGACAAGACAAAGACAAGACAAAGACAAGACAAAGACAAGACAAAGACAAGACAAAGACAAGACAAAGACAAGACAAAGACAAGACAAAGACAAGACAAAGACAAGACAAAGACAAGACAAAGACAAGACAAAGACAAGACAAAGACAAGACAAAGACAAGACAAAGACAAGACAAAGACAAGACAAAGACAAGACAAAGACAAGACAAAGACAAGACAAAGACAAGACAAAGACAAGACAAAGACAAGACAAAGACAAGACAAAGACAAGACAAAGACAAGACAAAGACAAGACAAAGACAAGACAAAGACAAGACAAAGACAAGACAAAGACAAGACAAAGACAAGACAAAGACAAGACAAAGACAAGACAAAGACAAGACAAAGACAAGACAAAGACAAGACAAAGACAAGACAAAGACAAGACAAAGACAAGACAAAGACAAGACAAAGACAAGACAAAGACAAGACAAAGACAAGACAAAGACAAGACAAAGACAAGACAAAGACAAGACAAAGACAAGACAAAGACAAGACAAAGACAAGACAAAGACAAGACAAAGACAAGACAAAGACAAGACAAAGACAAGACAAAGACAAGACAAAGACAAGACAAAGACAAGACAAAGACAAGACAAAGACAAGACAAAGACAAGACAAAGACAAGACAAAGACAAGACAAAGACAAGACAAAGACAAGACAAAGACAAGACAAAGACAAGACAAAGACAAGACAAAGACAAGACAAAGACAAGACAAAGACAAGACAAAGACAAGACAAAGACAAGACAAAGACAAGACAAAGACAAGACAAAGACAAGACAAAGACAAGACAAAGACAAGACAAAGACAAGACAAAGACAAGACAAAGACAAGACAAAGACAAGACAAAGACAAGACAAAGACAAGACAAAGACAAGACAAAGACAAGACAAAGACAAGACAAAGACAAGACAAAGACAAGACAAAGACAAGACAAAGACAAGACAAAGACAAGACAAAGACAAGACAAAGACAAGACAAAGACAAGACAAAGACAAGACAAAGACAAGACAAAGACAAGACAAAGACAAGACAAAGACAAGACAAAGACAAGACAAAGACAAGACAAAGACAAGACAAAGACAAGACAAAGACAAGACAAAGACAAGACAAAGACAAGACAAAGACAAGACAAAGACAAGACAAAGACAAGACAAAGACAAGACAAAGACAAGACAAAGACAAGACAAAGACAAGACAAAGACAAGACAAAGACAAGACAAAGACAAGACAAAGACAAGACAAAGACAAGACAAAGACAAGACAAAGACAAGACAAAGACAAGACAAAGACAAGACAAAGACAAGACAAAGACAAGACAAAGACAAGACAAAGACAAGACAAAGACAAGACAAAGACAAGACAAAGACAAGACAAAGACAAGACAAAGACAAGACAAAGACAAGACAAAGACAAGACAAAGACAAGACAAAGACAAGACAAAGACAAGACAAAGACAAGACAAAGACAAGACAAAGACAAGACAAAGACAAGACAAAGACAAGACAAAGACAAGACAAAGACAAGACAAAGACAAGACAAAGACAAGACAAAGACAAGACAAAGACAAGACAAAGACAAGACAAAGACAAGACAAAGACAAGACAAAGACAAGACAAAGACAAGACAAAGACAAGACAAAGACAAGACAAAGACAAGACAAAGACAAGACAAAGACAAGACAAAGACAAGACAAAGACAAGACAAAGACAAGACAAAGACAAGACAAAGACAAGACAAAGACAAGACAAAGACAAGACAAAGACAAGACAAAGACAAGACAAAGACAAGACAAAGACAAGACAAAGACAAGACAAAGACAAGACAAAGACAAGACAAAGACAAGACAAAGACAAGACAAAGACAAGACAAAGACAAGACAAAGACAAGACAAAGACAAGACAAAGACAAGACAAAGACAAGACAAAGACAAGACAAAGACAAGACAAAGACAAGACAAAGACAAGACAAAGACAAGACAAAGACAAGACAAAGACAAGACAAAGACAAGACAAAGACAAGACAAAGACAAGACAAAGACAAGACAAAGACAAGACAAAGACAAGACAAAGACAAGACAAAGACAAGACAAAGACAAGACAAAGACAAGACAAAGACAAGACAAAGACAAGACAAAGACAAGACAAAGACAAGACAAAGACAAGACAAAGACAAGACAAAGACAAGACAAAGACAAGACAAAGACAAGACAAAGACAAGACAAAGACAAGACAAAGACAAGACAAAGACAAGACAAAGACAAGACAAAGACAAGACAAAGACAAGACAAAGACAAGACAAAGACAAGACAAAGACAAGACAAAGACAAGACAAAGACAAGACAAAGACAAGACAAAGACAAGACAAAGACAAGACAAAGACAAGACAAAGACAAGACAAAGACAAGACAAAGACAAGACAAAGACAAGACAAAGACAAGACAAAGACAAGACAAAGACAAGACAAAGACAAGACAAAGACAAGACAAAGACAAGACAAAGACAAGACAAAGACAAGACAAAGACAAGACAAAGACAAGACAAAGACAAGACAAAGACAAGACAAAGACAAGACAAAGACAAGACAAAGACAAGACAAAGACAAGACAAAGACAAGACAAAGACAAGACAAAGACAAGACAAAGACAAGACAAAGACAAGACAAAGACAAGACAAAGACAAGACAAAGACAAGACAAAGACAAGACAAAGACAAGACAAAGACAAGACAAAGACAAGACAAAGACAAGACAAAGACAAGACAAAGACAAGACAAAGACAAGACAAAGACAAGACAAAGACAAGACAAAGACAAGACAAAGACAAGACAAAGACAAGACAAAGACAAGACAAAGACAAGACAAAGACAAGACAAAGACAAGACAAAGACAAGACAAAGACAAGACAAAGACAAGACAAAGACAAGACAAAGACAAGACAAAGACAAGACAAAGACAAGACAAAGACAAGACAAAGACAAGACAAAGACAAGACAAAGACAAGACAAAGACAAGACAAAGACAAGACAAAGACAAGACAAAGACAAGACAAAGACAAGACAAAGACAAGACAAAGACAAGACAAAGACAAGACAAAGACAAGACAAAGACAAGACAAAGACAAGACAAAGACAAGACAAAGACAAGACAAAGACAAGACAAAGACAAGACAAAGACAAGACAAAGACAAGACAAAGACAAGACAAAGACAAGACAAAGACAAGACAAAGACAAGACAAAGACAAGACAAAGACAAGACAAAGACAAGACAAAGACAAGACAAAGACAAGACAAAGACAAGACAAAGACAAGACAAAGACAAGACAAAGACAAGACAAAGACAAGACAAAGACAAGACAAAGACAAGACAAAGACAAGACAAAGACAAGACAAAGACAAGACAAAGACAAGACAAAGACAAGACAAAGACAAGACAAAGACAAGACAAAGACAAGACAAAGACAAGACAAAGACAAGACAAAGACAAGACAAAGACAAGACAAAGACAAGACAAAGACAAGACAAAGACAAGACAAAGACAAGACAAAGACAAGACAAAGACAAGACAAAGACAAGACAAAGACAAGACAAAGACAAGACAAAGACAAGACAAAGACAAGACAAAGACAAGACAAAGACAAGACAAAGACAAGACAAAGACAAGACAAAGACAAGACAAAGACAAGACAAAGACAAGACAAAGACAAGACAAGACAAAGACAAGACAAAGACAAGACAAAGACAAGACAAAGACAAGACAAAGACAAGACAAAGACAAGACAAAGACAAGACAAAGACAAGACAAAGACAAGACAAAGACAAGACAAAGACAAGACAAAGACAAGACAAAGACAAGACAAAGACAAGACAAAGACAAGACAAAGACAAGACAAAGACAAGACAAAGACAAGACAAAGACAAGACAAAGACAAGACAAAGACAAGACAAAGACAAGACAAAGACAAGACAAAGACAAGACAAAGACAAGACAAAGACAAGACAAAGACAAGACAAAGACAAGACAAAGACAAGACAAAGACAAGACAAAGACAAGACAAAGACAAGACAAAGACAAGACAAAGACAAGACAAAGACAAGACAAAGACAAGACAAAGACAAGACAAAGACAAGACAAAGACAAGACAAAGACAAGACAAAGACAAGACAAAGACAAGACAAAGACAAGACAAAGACAAGACAAAGACAAGACAAAGACAAGACAAAGACAAGACAAAGACAAGACAAAGACAAGACAAAGACAAGACAAAGACAAGACAAAGACAAGACAAAGACAAGACAAAGACAAGACAAAGACAAGACAAAGACAAGACAAAGACAAGACAAAGACAAGACAAAGACAAGACAAAGACAAGACAAAGACAAGACAAAGACAAGACAAAGACAAGACAAAGACAAGACAAAGACAAGACAAAGACAAGACAAAGACAAGACAAAGACAAGACAAAGACAAGACAAAGACAAGACAAAGACAAGACAAAGACAAGACAAAGACAAGACAAAGACAAGACAAAGACAAGACAAAGACAAGACAAAGACAAGACAAAGACAAGACAAAGACAAGACAAAGACAAGACAAAGACAAGACAAAGACAAGACAAAGACAAGACAAAGACAAGACAAAGACAAGACAAAGACAAGACAAAGACAAGACAAAGACAAGACAAAGACAAGACAAAGACAAGACAAAGACAAGACAAAGACAAGACAAAGACAAGACAAAGACAAGACAAAGACAAGACAAAGACAAGACAAAGACAAGACAAAGACAAGACAAAGACAAGACAAAGACAAGACAAAGACAAGACAAAGACAAGACAAAGACAAGACAAAGACAAGACAAAGACAAGACAAAGACAAGACAAAGACAAGACAAAGACAAGACAAAGACAAGACAAAGACAAGACAAAGACAAGACAAAGACAAGACAAAGACAAGACAAAGACAAGACAAAGACAAGACAAAGACAAGACAAAGACAAGACAAAGACAAGACAAAGACAAGACAAAGACAAGACAAAGACAAGACAAAGACAAGACAAAGACAAGACAAAGACAAGACAAAGACAAGACAAAGACAAGACAAAGACAAGACAAAGACAAGACAAAGACAAGACAAAGACAAGACAAAGACAAGACAAAGACAAGACAAAGACAAGACAAAGACAAGACAAAGACAAGACAAAGACAAGACAAAGACAAGACAAAGACAAGACAAAGACAAGACAAAGACAAGACAAAGACAAGACAAAGACAAGACAAAGACAAGACAAAGACAAGACAAAGACAAGACAAAGACAAGACAAAGACAAGACAAAGACAAGACAAAGACAAGACAAAGACAAGACAAAGACAAGACAAAGACAAGACAAAGACAAGACAAAGACAAGACAAAGACAAGACAAAGACAAGACAAAGACAAGACAAAGACAAGACAAAGACAAGACAAAGACAAGACAAAGACAAGACAAAGACAAGACAAAGACAAGACAAAGACAAGACAAAGACAAGACAAAGACAAGACAAAGACAAGACAAAGACAAGACAAAGACAAGACAAAGACAAGACAAAGACAAGACAAAGACAAGACAAAGACAAGACAAAGACAAGACAAAGACAAGACAAAGACAAGACAAAGACAAGACAAAGACAAGACAAAGACAAGACAAAGACAAGACAAAGACAAGACAAAGACAAGACAAAGACAAGACAAAGACAAGACAAAGACAAGACAAAGACAAGACAAAGACAAGACAAAGACAAGACAAAGACAAGACAAAGACAAGACAAAGACAAGACAAAGACAAGACAAAGACAAGACAAAGACAAGACAAAGACAAGACAAAGACAAGACAAAGACAAGACAAAGACAAGACAAAGACAAGACAAAGACAAGACAAAGACAAGACAAAGACAAGACAAAGACAAGACAAAGACAAGACAAAGACAAGACAAAGACAAGACAAAGACAAGACAAAGACAAGACAAAGACAAGACAAAGACAAGACAAAGACAAGACAAAGACAAGACAAAGACAAGACAAAGACAAGACAAAGACAAGACAAAGACAAGACAAAGACAAGACAAAGACAAGACAAAGACAAGACAAAGACAAGACAAAGACAAGACAAAGACAAGACAAAGACAAGACAAAGACAAGACAAAGACAAGACAAAGACAAGACAAAGACAAGACAAAGACAAGACAAAGACAAGACAAAGACAAGACAAAGACAAGACAAAGACAAGACAAAGACAAGACAAAGACAAGACAAAGACAAGACAAAGACAAGACAAAGACAAGACAAAGACAAGACAAAGACAAGACAAAGACAAGACAAAGACAAGACAAAGACAA
Source organism: Topomyia yanbarensis (assembly GCF_030247195.1). Classification (NCBI taxonomy): domain Eukaryota; kingdom Metazoa; phylum Arthropoda; class Insecta; order Diptera; family Culicidae; genus Topomyia; species Topomyia yanbarensis. The sequence continues at coordinate 26,610 of NW_026683407.1, read as the reverse complement.
GACAAAGACAAGACAAAGACAAGACAAAGACAAGACAAAGACAAGACAAAGACAAGACAAAGACAAGACAAAGACAAGACAAAGACAAGACAAAGACAAGACAAAGACAAGACAAAGACAAGACAAAGACAAGACAAAGACAAGACAAAGACAAGACAAAGACAAGACAAAGACAAGACAAAGACAAGACAAAGACAAGACAAAGACAAGACAAAGACAAGACAAAGACAAGACAAAGACAAGACAAAGACAAGACAAAGACAAGACAAAGACAAGACAAAGACAAGACAAAGACAAGACAAAGACAAGACAAAGACAAGACAAAGACAAGACAAAGACAAGACAAAGACAAGACAAAGACAAGACAAAGACAAGACAAAGACAAGACAAAGACAAGACAAAGACAAGACAAAGACAAGACAAAGACAAGACAAAGACAAGACAAAGACAAGACAAAGACAAGACAAAGACAAGACAAAGACAAGACAAAGACAAGACAAAGACAAGACAAAGACAAGACAAAGACAAGACAAAGACAAGACAAAGACAAGACAAAGACAAGACAAAGACAAGACAAAGACAAGACAAAGACAAGACAAAGACAAGACAAAGACAAGACAAAGACAAGACAAAGACAAGACAAAGACAAGACAAAGACAAGACAAAGACAAGACAAAGACAAGACAAAGACAAGACAAAGACAAGACAAAGACAAGACAAAGACAAGACAAAGACAAGACAAAGACAAGACAAAGACAAGACAAAGACAAGACAAAGACAAGACAAAGACAAGACAAAGACAAGACAAAGACAAGACAAAGACAAGACAAAGACAAGACAAAGACAAGACAAAGACAAGACAAAGACAAGACAAAGACAAGACAAAGACAAGACAAAGACAAGACAAAGACAAGACAAAGACAAGACAAAGACAAGACAAAGACAAGACAAAGACAAGACAAAGACAAGACAAAGACAAGACAAAGACAAGACAAAGACAAGACAAAGACAAGACAAAGACAAGACAAAGACAAGACAAAGACAAGACAAAGACAAGACAAAGACAAGACAAAGACAAGACAAAGACAAGACAAAGACAAGACAAAGACAAGACAAAGACAAGACAAAGACAAGACAAAGACAAGACAAAGACAAGACAAAGACAAGACAAAGACAAGACAAAGACAAGACAAAGACAAGACAAAGACAAGACAAAGACAAGACAAAGACAAGACAAAGACAAGACAAAGACAAGACAAAGACAAGACAAAGACAAGACAAAGACAAGACAAAGACAAGACAAAGACAAGACAAAGACAAGACAAAGACAAGACAAAGACAAGACAAAGACAAGACAAAGACAAGACAAAGACAAGACAAAGACAAGACAAAGACAAGACAAAGACAAGACAAAGACAAGACAAAGACAAGACAAAGACAAGACAAAGACAAGACAAAGACAAGACAAAGACAAGACAAAGACAAGACAAAGACAAGACAAAGACAAGACAAAGACAAGACAAAGACAAGACAAAGACAAGACAAAGACAAGACAAAGACAAGACAAAGACAAGACAAAGACAAGACAAAGACAAGACAAAGACAAGACAAAGACAAGACAAAGACAAGACAAAGACAAGACAAAGACAAGACAAAGACAAGACAAAGACAAGACAAAGACAAGACAAAGACAAGACAAAGACAAGACAAAGACAAGACAAAGACAAGACAAAGACAAGACAAAGACAAGACAAAGACAAGACAAAGACAAGACAAAGACAAGACAAAGACAAGACAAAGACAAGACAAAGACAAGACAAAGACAAGACAAAGACAAGACAAAGACAAGACAAAGACAAGACAAAGACAAGACAAAGACAAGACAAAGACAAGACAAAGACAAGACAAAGACAAGACAAAGACAAGACAAAGACAAGACAAAGACAAGACAAAGACAAGACAAAGACAAGACAAAGACAAGACAAAGACAAGACAAAGACAAGACAAAGACAAGACAAAGACAAGACAAAGACAAGACAAAGACAAGACAAAGACAAGACAAAGACAAACAAGACAAAGACAAGACAAAGACAAGACAAAGACAAGACAAAGACAAGACAAAGACAAGACAAAGACAAGACAAAGACAAGACAAAGACAAGACAAAGACAAGACAAAGACAAGACAAAGACAAGACAAAGACAAGACAAAGACAAGACAAAGACAAGACAAAGACAAGACAAAGACAAGACAAAGACAAGACAAAGACAAGACAAAGACAAGACAAAGACAAGACAAAGACAAGACAAAGACAAGACAAAGACAAGACAAAGACAAGACAAAGACAAGACAAAGACAAGACAAAGACAAGACAAAGACAAGACAAAGACAAGACAAAGACAAGACAAAGACAAGACAAAGACAAGACAAAGACAAGACAAAGACAAGACAAAGACAAGACAAAGACAAGACAAAGACAAGACAAAGACAAGACAAAGACAAGACAAAGACAAGACAAAGACAAGACAAAGACAAGACAAAGACAAGACAAAGACAAGACAAAGACAAGACAAAGACAAGACAAAGACAAGACAAAGACAAGACAAAGACAAGACAAAGACAAGACAAAGACAAGACAAAGACAAGACAAAGACAAGACAAAGACAAGACAAAGACAAGACAAAGACAAGACAAAGACAAGACAAAGACAAGACAAAGACAAGACAAAGACAAGACAAAGACAAGACAAAGACAAGACAAAGACAAGACAAAGACAAGACAAAGACAAGACAAAGACAAGACAAAGACAAGACAAAGACAAGACAAAGACAAGACAAAGACAAGACAAAGACAAGACAAAGACAAGACAAAGACAAGACAAAGACAAGACAAAGACAAGACAAAGACAAGACAAAGACAAGACAAAGACAAGACAAAGACAAGACAAAGACAAGACAAAGACAAGACAAAGACAAGACAAAGACAAGACAAAGACAAGACAAAGACAAGACAAAGACAAGACAAAGACAAGACAAAGACAAGACAAAGACAAGACAAAGACAAGACAAAGACAAGACAAAGACAAGACAAAGACAAGACAAAGACAAGACAAAGACAAGACAAAGACAAGACAAAGACAAGACAAAGACAAGACAAAGACAAGACAAAGACAAGACAAAGACAAGACAAAGACAAGACAAAGACAAGACAAAGACAAGACAAAGACAAGACAAAGACAAGACAAAGACAAGACAAAGACAAGACAAAGACAAGACAAAGACAAGACAAAGACAAGACAAAGACAAGACAAAGACAAGACAAAGACAAGACAAAGACAAGACAAAGACAAGACAAAGACAAGACAAAGACAAGACAAAGACAAGACAAAGACAAGACAAAGACAAGACAAAGACAAGACAAAGACAAGACAAAGACAAGACAAAGACAAGACAAAGACAAGACAAGACAAGACAAGACAAAGACAAGACAAAGACAAGACAAAGACAAGACAAAGACAAGACAAAGACAAGACAAAGACAAGACAAAGACAAGACAAAGACAAGACAAAGACAAGACAAAGACAAGACAAAGACAAGACAAAGACAAGACAAAGACAAGACAAAGACAAGACAAAGACAAGACAAAGACAAGACAAAGACAAGACAAAGACAAGACAAAGACAAGACAAAGACAAGACAAAGACAAGACAAAGACAAGACAAAGACAAGACAAAGACAAGACAAAGACAAGACAAAGACAAGACAAAGACAAGACAAAGACAAGACAAAGACAAGACAAAGACAAGACAAAGACAAGACAAAGACAAGACAAAGACAAGACAAAGACAAGACAAAGACAAGACAAAGACAAGACAAAGACAAGACAAAGACAAGACAAAGACAAGACAAAGACAAGACAAAGACAAGACAAAGACAAGACAAAGACAAGACAAAGACAAGACAAAGACAAGACAAAGACAAGACAAAGACAAGACAAAGACAAGACAAAGACAAGACAAAGACAAGACAAAGACAAGACAAAGACAAGACAAAGACAAGACAAAGACAAGACAAAGACAAGACAAAGACAAGACAAAGACAAGACAAAGACAAGACAAAGACAAGACAAAGACAAGACAAAGACAAGACAAAGACAAGACAAAGACAAGACAAAGACAAGACAAAGACAAGACAAAGACAAGACAAAGACAAGACAAAGACAAGACAAAGACAAGACAAAGACAAGACAAAGACAAGACAAAGACAAGACAAAGACAAGACAAAGACAAGACAAAGACAAGACAAAGACAAGACAAAGACAAGACAAAGACAAGACAAAGACAAGACAAAGACAAGACAAAGACAAGACAAAGACAAGACAAAGACAAGACAAAGACAAGACAAAGACAAGACAAAGACAAGACAAAGACAAGACAAAGACAAGACAAAGACAAGACAAAGACAAGACAAAGACAAGACAAAGACAAGACAAAGACAAGACAAAGACAAGACAAAGACAAGACAAAGACAAGACAAAGACAAGACAAAGACAAGACAAAGACAAGACAAAGACAAGACAAAGACAAGACAAAGACAAGACAAAGACAAGACAAAGACAAGACAAAGACAAGACAAAGACAAGACAAAGACAAGACAAAGACAAGACAAAGACAAGACAAAGACAAGACAAAGACAAGACAAAGACAAGACAAAGACAAGACAAAGACAAGACAAAGACAAGACAAAGACAAGACAAAGACAAGACAAAGACAAGACAAAGACAAGACAAAGACAAGACAAAGACAAGACAAAGACAAGACAAAGACAAGACAAAGACAAGACAAAGACAAGACAAAGACAACAAGACAAAGACAAGACAAAGACAAGACAAAGACAAGACAAAGACAAGACAAAGACAAGACAAAGACAAGACAAAGACAAGACAAAGACAAGACAAAGACAAGACAAAGACAAGACAAAGACAAGACAAAGACAAGACAAAGACAAGACAAAGACAAGACAAAGACAAGACAAAGACAAGACAAAGACAAGACAAAGACAAGACAAAGACAAGACAAAGACAAGACAAAGACAAGACAAAGACAAGACAAAGACAAGACAAAGACAAGACAAAGACAAGACAAAGACAAGACAAAGACAAGACAAAGACAAGACAAAGACAAGACAAAGACAAGACAAAGACAAGACAAAGACAAGACAAAGACAAGACAAAGACAAGACAAAGACAAGACAAAGACAAGACAAAGACAAGACAAAGACAAGACAAAGACAAGACAAAGACAAGACAAAGACAAGACAAAGACAAGACAAAGACAAGACAAAGACAAGACAAAGACAAGACAAAGACAAGACAAAGACAAGACAAAGACAAGACAAAGACAAGACAAAGACAAGACAAAGACAAGACAAAGACAAGACAAAGACAAGACAAAGACAAGACAAAGACAAGACAAAGACAAGACAAAGACAAGACAAAGACAAGACAAAGACAAGACAAAGACAAGACAAAGACAAGACAAAGACAAGACAAAGACAAGACAAAGACAAGACAAAGACAAGACAAAGACAAGACAAAGACAAGACAAAGACAAGACAAAGACAAGACAAAGACAAGACAAAGACAAGACAAAGACAAGACAAAGACAAGACAAAGACAAGACAAAGACAAGACAAAGACAAGACAAAGACAAGACAAAGACAAGACAAAGACAAGACAAAGACAAGACAAAGACAAGACAAAGACAAGACAAAGACAAGACAAAGACAAGACAAAGACAAGACAAAGACAAGACAAAGACAAGACAAAGACAAGACAAAGACAAGACAAAGACAAGACAAAGACAAGACAAAGACAAGACAAAGACAAGACAAAGACAAGACAAAGACAAGACAAAGACAAGACAAAGACAAGACAAAGACAAGACAAAGACAAGACAAAGACAAGACAAAGACAAGACAAAGACAAGACAAAGACAAGACAAAGACAAGACAAAGACAAGACAAAGACAAGACAAAGACAAGACAAAGACAAGACAAAGACAAGACAAAGACAAGACAAAGACAAGACAAAGACAAGACAAAGACAAGACAAAGACAAGACAAAGACAAGACAAAGACAAGACAAAGACAAGACAAAGACAAGACAAAGACAAGACAAAGACAAGACAAAGACAAGACAAAGACAAGACAAAGACAAGACAAAGACAAGACAAAGACAAGACAAAGACAAGACAAAGACAAGACAAAGACAAGACAAAGACAAGACAAAGACAAGACAAAGACAAGACAAAGACAAGACAAAGACAAGACAAAGACAAGACAAAGACAAGACAAAGACAAGACAAAGACAAGACAAAGACAAGACAAAGACAAGACAAAGACAAGACAAAGACAAGACAAAGACAAGACAAAGACAAGACAAAGACAAGACAAAGACAAGACAAAGACAAGACAAAGACAAGACAAAGACAAGACAAAGACAAGACAAAGACAAGACAAAGACAAGACAAAGACAAGACAAAGACAAGACAAAGACATCAGTCTCTACGCATCGCTCGATCGAGATAGAAGTGTTTTGTTTTCGGTCTGTTGGAAAAAGAACAGTGCAGTAATCCGCGTTCAAGGTTATTTTGCCATTCTCTGCCTCTTCGAGGTTTGGACTTTTATTCTTTTGTGCGTGTGTTAACCGTTAGGCCACATTCCTCAACCTTTTGTTCGTAAAGCGAGGATTGAACAATAACCAGCTATTTAAGCTGGACTGGTGCGTCGTGGGAAACGAGTATACAGATAAGTGAAATCTACCTTTTTGATACATTTACGGCTTTTTCCCGTCTGCGCGGGTGCTGACCCCGTGCATTGACGGTGTCGATGGCTTCCTCCCCGGATGGCCAAATGGAGATCGAGTCGACTCCTAAGGCTCTCCCCCGACCCAAACAATATCCAGAGCTCTCGACCGGTCCCTTTGTGGTCTTCTTTCGGCCCAAAACAAAATCGCTGAATCTATTACAGATTTCAAAAGACCTGACGGAACGTTTCTCGGCTGTGATCGAAATAAAAAAGGTCCGCTCAGACAGGCTGAGGGTCGTGCTGACTAACTCAAAGCAGGCAAACGATATTGCTTGCTGCGAGCACTTTACGAAGGACTATCACGTGTATATTCCAGCTGTGAAAGTACAGTCTGAAGGCGTTGTCACCGATGACAGTTTGACATGCGAGGATCTGCTGCAGTACGGGGTTGGCCGTTTCAGAGACCGCTTACTACAGCCAGTGAAAATACTCGAGTGCAAGCGTTTGCACTCAGTAGTAGTTGCGGGGGATGATTCAAAAACGTACCCCCAATCAAACTCTTATCGGTTGACCTTCGCTGGTACCGCTTTGCCAAATTACGTCCTCTTGCACAAGGTTCGTCTGCCTGTGCGTCTGTTTGTGCCGCGGGTCATGAATTGCACAAAGTGTAAACAATTGGGTCACACAGCCACCCATTGTAGCAATAAGGCCCGCTGTGGAAAATGCGGGGAGAATCATCTAGATGATTCGTGCAGTAAGAATGCTGAGAAGTGTCCTTACTGTGCAGAGAATCTGCATGATATCTCGGCATGTCCCGCGTACAAACTACGCGGGGATAAACTAAAACGTTCCCTTGCTGGACGATCCGAACGTTCTTTTGCAGAAATGCTAAAGAAAGCTACACCACCAACCTCAACAAACATCTATGCTCACTTGCCTCCTAACGAGGGCGAGGCTGATGACCCACAAGAGGGAACATCTACTAGGGCGCCTAGAAGTTATAGGAAGAGGAGGAACATTTCCTCTCCTAAAGTTCGTTGTAAAGGCCAGAAGGTATCCCTTGACGGGACTCAGAAAGTCACATCTATTGGAAGTGTTGCAACCAAACCGAAGCAATTAGCTCCTGGTCTCGGAGGATTAAACTCAGAGAAGGAGTTCCCAGCACTTCCCGGAACATCAAAAATCCCAAGTGTTCCTCTGTTTCAGTTCGAGAATAATCGCGGCACTGGAATTATCAAACTCTCGGACATTGTGGACTGGATAATAAAAACTTTCAATATAACTGATCCTATTAAAAGTCTTATGTTAGCTTTTCTCCCTACAGTAAGAACATTTTTGAAGCAGTTGACTGCTAAATGGCCCCTCCTTTCAGCGATTGTATCCCTCGATGGCTAACTCATCGAACGAGGTCACGGATTTGATCACTGTTCTACAGTGGAATTGCAGAAGTATCATCCCGAAAATCGATTTCTTCAAAATTTTAATAAATAATTTGAGTTGCGATGCATTTGCATTATGTGAAACTTGGTTAACTTCCGACATAGATCTCAACTTCCACGACTTTAATATTATTCGCCTGGATCGAGACACCCCCTATGGAGGAGTGCTTTTGGGGATCAAAAAGCGCTATTCCTTCTACAGAATTAACCTTCCCTCGATAACAGGTATTGAAGTTGTCGCTTGTCAAGTAACAACCAAAGGCAAAGATCTTTGCATAGCTTCCATATATATTCCCCCCAACACCGCGATTGGGCATCGCCGGCTACATGACATCATAGAATCCCTGCCTGCATCGCGACTAGTTTTAGGCGACTTTAACTCTCACGGTACGGAATGGGGTTGCCTTTATGATGATAACCGTTCCTCTTTAATTCACAATATTTGCGACAACTTTAACATGACAATTCTAAACACGGGTGAAATGACACGGATTCCTCCCCCACCAGCGCGCCCAAGCGCATTAGATTTATCCCTTTGCTCGACCTCGCTAAAGTTAGAATGCGCGTGGAAGGTAATCCCTGATCCCCACGGTAGCGACCATCTGCCGATCATAGTCTCAATCAATAACGGCTCAAGGCCATTGGAAACAATCAATATTTCGTATGACCTCACACGAAATATCGATTGGAAGAGCTATGCTGCCGCGATATCCGACAACATCGAATCTACTCAAGAACTTCCTCCGGAGGAAGAGTACAGCTTTTTGGCTGGCTTGATTCTCGACAGCGCGAATCAAGCTCAGACTAAGCCAGTACCCGGCGCGAACATACAAAAACGTTCTCCCAATCCCTGGTGGGATAAAGAGTGCTCAGACGTGTACGCAGAGAAGGCCGCCGCGTTTAAGACCTTCCGGAACGACGGGTTACCCGCTAGTTTTCGACAGTATGCGACGTTAGACAAGCGAATGAAGAGTTTGATGAAAGCCAAAAAACGCGGTTATTGGCGCCGGTTCGTCGACGGATTAACGAGAGAAACATCGATGAGCACTCTTTGGGGAACAGCCCGACGTATGCGAAATCGAAACAGTACTAATGAGAGCGTGGAATATTCAAACCGTTGGATATTCGATTTCGCCAAGAAGGTTTGTCCGGATTCCGCCCCGGCACAGAGGATCTACCGCGCCGCGTCCCGTCACGATAACGCGAACGAAACACCTTTTTCGATGGTGGAGTTCTCACTTGCTCTCTTGTCGTGTAACAATAAAGCTCCAGGGCCAGACAGAATCAAATTCAACTTGTTGAAGAATCTGCCAGACTCTGCCAAGAGACGCTTGTTGAACTTATTTAATAAGTTTCTTGAGGCTAACATTGTCCCACACGATTGGAGGCAAGTGAAGGTCATCGCCATCCAAAAACCAGGAAAACCAGCCTCCGACCACAATTCGTATCGACCGATCGCAATGCTATCTTGTATCCGGAAGTTGTTCGAGAAAATGATCCTATCCCGCCTCGACAATTGGGTCGAAGCAAATGGCTTACTGTCAGATACACAATTTGGCTTTCGCAAAGGCAAAGGGACGAATGATTGTCTTGCGTTGCTCTCAACCGAAATTCAAATGGCCTATGCTAGTAAAGAGCAGATGGCATCAGTGTTCCTAGATATAAAGGGGGCTTTTGATTCAGTTTCTATCAACATTCTTTCAGAGAAGCTGCACCAGCATGGTCTTTCAGCGACTTTAAACAACTTTTTACTAAACTTGTTGTCGGAAAAGCACATGCATTTTTCGCATGGTGACTTATCGACATCACGATTTAGCTACATGGGCCTTCCCCAGGGCTCATGTCTAAGCCCCCTGTTATACAATTTCTACGTCAACGACATTGATGAATGTCTTGACAATTCCTGCACGTTAAGACAACTTGCAGACGATGGCGTGGTGTCTGTTACGGGACCCAAAGCTGTCGATCTACAAGGACCATTACAGAATACCTTGGACAATTTGTCTGCATGGGCTATTAAGCTGGGTATCGAATTCTCCACGGAGAAAACTGAGCTAGTTGTATTTTCTAGGAAGCGTGAACCAGCACAACTACAGCTTCTATTAATGGGTCAAACTATAGCTCAGGTCTTCACAGTAAAATATCTAGGGGTCTGGTTCGACTCGAAAGGTACTTGGGGATGCCATATTCGGTATCTGAAACAGAAATGCCAGCAAAGGATCAACTTTCTTCGTACAATAACCGGAACGTGGTGGGGTGCCCACCCAGGAGACCTAATTAGGTTGTATCAAACAACGATACTGTCGGTACTGGAATACGGATGCTTCTGCTTTCGATCCGCCGCGAACATACATTTCATCAAACTCGAAAGAATTCAGTATCGTTGTTTGCGTATCGCCTTAGGGTGCATGCAGTCGACCCATACGATGAGTCTCGAAGTCCTGTCGGGCGTTCTCCCGCTGAAAAATCGATTTTGGGAACTCTCATATCGATTGCTCATTCGATGCGATATCTTGAACCCGTTGGTGATTGAAAATTTCGAAAGGCTTGTTGAGCTCAATTCTCAGACCCGTTTTATGTCCCTGTACTTTGACTACATGGCGCAAAATATTAATCCTTCTTCGTACAATCCCAACCGTGTGCATTTCATAAATACTTCTGAATCTACTGTTTTCTTCGACACATCCATGAAAGATGAGATTATTGGAATTCCGGACCACATACGCCCACAAGTGGTTCCAAATATTTTTTATAATAAATTCCGAGAAGTCGACTGTTCTAAGATGTTTTATACTGACGGATCAAACCTCGAAGGGTCCACTGGCTTCGGTATTTTCAATCAAAAGTTCACCGCCTCCTACAAACTCAGTGACCCTGCTTCAGTTTACGCCGCAGAACTAGCTGCTATTCAGTATACCCTTGGAGTCATTGACACATTACCCGCAGACCATTACTTCATCGTCTCGGATAGTCTGAGTTCTATTGACGCTATTCGCTCGATGAAACATGGAAAGCATTCCTCGTATTTTTTGGGGAAAATACGGGAGCTACTGAGTGCTTTATCTGACAAATCTTTCCAGATTACCTTGGTGTGGGTCCCTTCTCATTGCTCCATTCCGGGCAATGAGAAGGCGGACTCCTTAGCTAAGGTGGGTGCCATTGAAGGTGACGTTTTTGAAAGACCAATTTGCTTCCACGAATTTTTCAGTATTACTCATCAGAGAACCCTCGAAAGTTGGCAAACCTCGTGGAGCAATGGGGAGCTAGGAAGGTGGCTACATTCGATAGTCCCTAAGGTATCGACGAAACCTTGGTTCAAGGGGATGGATGTGGGTCGTGACTTCATTCGTGTGATGTCCCGACTCATGGCGAACCATTACACGCTGGATGCACATCTCCGACGTATTGGGCTCGTGGAGAGTGGTATCTGCGCTTGTGGCGACGGTTATCACGATATAGAGCACATAGTCTGGGCGTGCACCGAGTACAGTTCCGCCAGGTCTCGGCTTATGGACACCCTCCGGGCCCGAGGAAGACCACCCAACGTCCCGGTTCGAGATGTGTTGGCAAGCCGCGATGTCCTCTATATGTCCCTTATATACACCTTCATAAAAACCATCAATATCCAACTTTAACTGCCCCTTTTTCCTTATCATTCTCAGAAGCGCTCTCTTCCACCTGTACCATACACCCACGATGGTTTGATGCGACTCCAAGGCGACACAAAACATCCCTGTCGAATGAGCCAACAAACACGGGACCTAAAGCACGAACATCACACGCACAACTCGAAATGTAGCCGATCAACATCTGAGCCGCACTACGAAATCGTCTGGAGAAACCCCTGCCATCTCGAGAACGACCACCCGGCGTCCCAGTACATGATTCTTCCTGATGAAGACCACCCTGATTCTGTAATCCATCCGTTGATCTCCCGAAGTCTGAAACTGAAATAATGTTCTCCCCCTGCCATGTTTGTCCACCCTACTTCCCCTGACTCTTATACACAGAAGTAACACCCCTCCCCCCCAAATATCTTCATGAAGCATTTAGCTCTTCTTGCCTTTTCTAGTTTTAACTATTATATTATATGATCTCGTTGAAAATGCCCAACTCTACTACCACATAAAATAACTCTAATTAATGTCTCCGAATCTTTACAAAATTTAATCACGCCCTCTAATTATTTCTACTTTTAAGATAGTCGTAAAAATTTCCCCCCTTAGTTAAACATTATTTGCTCCAATAATCTCATTGCTAAAAACGTCAAACCGTATTGCCATAAAAACTAAATGACCCCTCTAATCCTACGAAAATTATACTACCCCCTTGTGTATATGTATAGCTATAAATTAGCCTTAGTTTAATTTCAAAAATCAATATGTAAGCCCCTAGTTTTAAGTAATTTAAAATGTAAAACAAAACAAAATTGGCACCTTTAAGCTAACGCAAACCTGCCTTATCAAATAAACGAATTGAAAAAAAAAAAAAAAGACAAAGACAAGACAAAGACAAGACAAAGACAAGACAAAGACAAGACAAAGACAAGACAAAGACAAGACAAAGACAAGACAAAGACAAGACAAAGACAAGACAAAGACAAGACAAAGACAAGACAAAGACAAGACAAAGACAAGACAAAGACAAGACAAAGACAAGACAAAGACAAGACAAAGACAAGACAAAGACAAGACAAAGACAAGACAAAGACAAGACAAAGACAAGACAAAGACAAGACAAAGACAAGACAAAGACAAGACAAAGACAAGACAAAGACAAGACAAAGACAAGACAAAGACAAGACAAAGACAAGACAAAGACAAGACAAAGACAAGACAAAGACAAGACAAAGACAAGACAAAGACAAGACAAAGACAAGACAAAGACAAGACAAAGACAAGACAAAGACAAGACAAAGACAAGACAAAGACAAGACAAAGACAAGACAAAGACAAGACAAAGACAAGACAAAGACAAGACAAAGACAAGACAAAGACAAGACAAAGACAAGACAAAGACAAGACAAAGACAAGACAAAGACAAGACAAAGACAAGACAAAGACAAGACAAAGACAAGACAAAGACAAGACAAAGACAAGACAAAGACAAGACAAAGACAAGACAAAGACAAGACAAAGACAAGACAAAGACAAGACAAAGACAAGACAAAGACAAGACAAAGACAAGACAAAGACAAGACAAAGACAAGACAAAGACAAGACAAAGACAAGACAAAGACAAGACAAAGACAAGACAAAGACAAGACAAAGACAAGACAAAGACAAGACAAAGACAAGACAAAGACAAGACAAAGACAAGACAAAGACAAGACAAAGACAAGACAAAGACAAGACAAAGACAAGACAAAGACAAGACAAAGACAAGACAAAGACAAGACAAAGACAAGACAAAGACAAGACAAAGACAAGACAAAGACAAGACAAAGACAAGACAAAGACAAGACAAAGACAAGACAAAGACAAGACAAAGACAAGACAAAGACAAGACAAAGACAAGACAAAGACAAGACAAAGACAAGACAAAGACAAGACAAAGACAAGACAAAGACAAGACAAAGACAAGACAAAGACAAGACAAAGACAAGACAAAGACAAGACAAAGACAAGACAAAGACAAGACAAAGACAAGACAAAGACAAGACAAAGACAAGACAAAGACAAGACAAAGACAAGACAAAGACAAGACAAAGACAAGACAAAGACAAGACAAAGACAAGACAAAGACAAGACAAAGACAAGACAAAGACAAGACAAAGACAAGACAAAGACAAGACAAAGACAAGACAAAGACAAGACAAAGACAAGACAAAGACAAGACAAAGACAAGACAAAGACAAGACAAAGACAAGACAAAGACAAGACAAAGACAAGACAAAGACAAGACAAAGACAAGACAAAGACAAGACAAAGACAAGACAAAGACAAGACAAAGACAAGACAAAGACAAGACAAAGACAAGACAAAGACAAGACAAAGACAAGACAAAGACAAGACAAAGACAAGACAAAGACAAGACAAAGACAAGACAAAGACAAGACAAAGACAAGACAAAGACAAGACAAAGACAAGACAAAGACAAGACAAAGACAAGACAAAGACAAGACAAAGACAAGACAAAGACAAGACAAAGACAAGACAAAGACAAGACAAAGACAAGACAAAGACAAGACAAAGACAAGACAAAGACAAGACAAAGACAAGACAAAGACAAGACAAAGACAAGACAAAGACAAGACAAAGACAAGACAAAGACAAGACAAAGACAAGACAAAGACAAGACAAAGACAAGACAAAGACAAGACAAAGACAAGACAAAGACAAGACAAAGACAAGACAAAGACAAGACAAAGACAAGACAAAGACAAGACAAAGACAAGACAAAGACAAGACAAAGACAAGACAAAGACAAGACAAAGACAAGACAAAGACAAGACAAAGACAAGACAAAGACAAGACAAAGACAAGACAAAGACAAGACAAAGACAAGACAAAGACAAGACAAAGACAAGACAAAGACAAGACAAAGACAAGACAAAGACAAGACAAAGACAAGACAAAGACAAGACAAAGACAAGACAAAGACAAGACAAAGACAAGACAAAGACAAGACAAAGACAAGACAAAGACAAGACAAAGACAAGACAAAGACAAGACAAAGACAAGACAAAGACAAGACAAAGACAAGACAAAGACAAGACAAAGACAAGACAAAGACAAGACAAAGACAAGACAAAGACAAGACAAAGACAAGACAAAGACAAGACAAAGACAAGACAAAGACAAGACAAAGACAAGACAAAGACAAGACAAAGACAAGACAAAGACAAGACAAAGACAAGACAAAGACAAGACAAAGACAAGACAAAGACAAGACAAAGACAAGACAAAGACAAGACAAAGACAAGACAAAGACAAGACAAAGACAAGACAAAGACAAGACAAAGACAAGACAAAGACAAGACAAAGACAAGACAAAGACAAGACAAAGACAAGACAAAGACAAGACAAAGACAAGACAAAGACAAGACAAAGACAAGACAAAGACAAGACAAAGACAAGACAAAGACAAGACAAAGACAAGACAAAGACAAGACAAAGACAAGACAAAGACAAGACAAAGACAAGACAAAGACAAGACAAAGACAAGACAAAGACAAGACAAAGACAAGACAAAGACAAGACAAAGACAAGACAAAGACAAGACAAAGACAAGACAAAGACAAGACAAAGACAAGACAAAGACAAGACAAAGACAAGACAAAGACAAGACAAAGACAAGACAAAGACAAGACAAAGACAAGACAAAGACAAGACAAAGACAAGACAAAGACAAGACAAAGACAAGACAAAGACAAGACAAAGACAAGACAAAGACAAGACAAAGACAAGACAAAGACAAGACAAAGACAAGACAAAGACAAGACAAAGACAAGACAAAGACAAGACAAAGACAAGACAAAGACAAGACAAAGACAAGACAAAGACAAGACAAAGACAAGACAAAGACAAGACAAAGACAAGACAAAGACAAGACAAAGACAAGACAAAGACAAGACAAAGACAAGACAAAGACAAGACAAAGACAAGACAAAGACAAGACAAAGACAAGACAAAGACAAGACAAAGACAAGACAAAGACAAGACAAAGACAAGACAAAGACAAGACAAAGACAAGACAAAGACAAGACAAAGACAAGACAAAGACAAGACAAAGACAAGACAAAGACAAGACAAAGACAAGACAAAGACAAGACAAAGACAAGACAAAGACAAGACAAAGACAAGACAAAGACAAGACAAAGACAAGACAAAGACAAGACAAAGACAAGACAAAGACAAGACAAAGACAAGACAAAGACAAGACAAAGACAAGACAAAGACAAGACAAAGACAAGACAAAGACAAGACAAAGACAAGACAAAGACAAGACAAAGACAAGACAAAGACAAGACAAAGACAAGACAAAGACAAGACAAAGACAAGACAAAGACAAGACAAAGACAAGACAAAGACAAGACAAAGACAAGACAAAGACAAGACAAAGACAAGACAAAGACAAGACAAAGACAAGACAAAGACAAGACAAAGACAAGACAAAGACAAGACAAAGACAAGACAAAGACAAGACAAAGACAAGACAAAGACAAGACAAAGACAAGACAAAGACAAGACAAAGACAAGACAAAGACAAGACAAAGACAAGACAAAGACAAGACAAAGACAAGACAAAGACAAGACAAAGACAAGACAAAGACAAGACAAAGACAAGACAAAGACAAGACAAAGACAAGACAAAGACAAGACAAAGACAAGACAAAGACAAGACAAAGACAAGACAAAGACAAGACAAAGACAAGACAAAGACAAGACAAAGACAAGACAAAGACAAGACAAAGACAAGACAAAGACAAGACAAAGACAAGACAAAGACAAGACAAAGACAAGACAAAGACAAGACAAAGACAAGACAAAGACAAGACAAAGACAAGACAAAGACAAGACAAAGACAAGACAAAGACAAGACAAAGACAAGACAAAGACAAGACAAAGACAAGACAAAGACAAGACAAAGACAAGACAAAGACAAGACAAAGACAAGACAAAGACAAGACAAAGACAAGACAAAGACAAGACAAAGACAAGACAAAGACAAGACAAAGACAAGACAAAGACAAGACAAAGACAAGACAAAGACAAGACAAAGACAAGACAAAGACAAGACAAAGACAAGACAAAGACAAGACAAAGACAAGACAAAGACAAGACAAAGACAAGACAAAGACAAGACAAAGACAAGACAAAGACAAGACAAAGACAAGACAAAGACAAGACAAAGACAAGACAAAGACAAGACAAAGACAAGACAAAGACAAGACAAAGACAAGACAAAGACAAGACAAAGACAAGACAAAGACAAGACAAAGACAAGACAAAGACAAGACAAAGACAAGACAAAGACAAGACAAAGACAAGACAAAGACAAGACAAAGACAAGACAAAGACAAGACAAAGACAAGACAAAGACAAGACAAAGACAAGACAAAGACAAGACAAAGACAAGACAAAGACAAGACAAAGACAAGACAAAGACAAGACAAAGACAAGACAAAGACAAGACAAAGACAAGACAAAGACAAGACAAAGACAAGACAAAGACAAGACAAAGACAAGACAAAGACAAGACAAAGACAAGACAAAGACAAGACAAAGACAAGACAAAGACAAGACAAAGACAAGACAAAGACAAGACAAAGACAAGACAAAGACAAGACAAAGACAAGACAAAGACAAGACAAAGACAAGACAAAGACAAGACAAAGACAAGACAAAGACAAGACAAAGACAAGACAAAGACAAGACAAAGACAAGACAAAGACAAGACAAAGACAAGACAAAGACAAGACAAAGACAAGACAAAGACAAGACAAAGACAAGACAAAGACAAGACAAAGACAAGACAAAGACAAGACAAAGACAAGACAAAGACAAGACAAAGACAAGACAAAGACAAGACAAAGACAAGACAAAGACAAGACAAAGACAAGACAAAGACAAGACAAAGACAAGACAAAGACAAGACAAAGACAAGACAAAGACAAGACAAAGACAAGACAAAGACAAGACAAAGACAAGACAAAGACAAGACAAAGACAAGACAAAGACAAGACAAAGACAAGACAAAGACAAGACAAAGACAAGACAAAGACAAGACAAAGACAAGACAAAGACAAGACAAAGACAAGACAAAGACAAGACAAAGACAAGACAAAGACAAGACAAAGACAAGACAAAGACAAGACAAAGACAAGACAAAGACAAGACAAAGACAAGACAAAGACAAGACAAAGACAAGACAAAGACAAGACAAAGACAAGACAAAGACAAGACAAAGACAAGACAAAGACAAGACAAAGACAAGACAAAGACAAGACAAAGACAAGACAAAGACAAGACAAAGACAAGACAAAGACAAGACAAAGACAAGACAAAGACAAGACAAAGACAAGACAAAGACAAGACAAAGACAAGACAAAGACAAGACAAAGACAAGACAAAGACAAGACAAAGACAAGACAAAGACAAGACAAAGACAAGACAAAGACAAGACAAAGACAAGACAAAGACAAGACAAAGACAAGACAAAGACAAGACAAAGACAAGACAAAGACAAGACAAAGACAAGACAAAGACAAGACAAAGACAAGACAAAGACAAGACAAAGACAAGACAAAGACAAGACAAAGACAAGACAAAGACAAGACAAAGACAAGACAAAGACAAGACAAAGACAAGACAAAGACAAGACAAAGACAAGACAAAGACAAGACAAAGACAAGACAAAGACAAGACAAAGACAAGACAAAGACAAGACAAAGACAAGACAAAGACAAGACAAAGACAAGACAAAGACAAGACAAAGACAAGACAAAGACAAGACAAAGACAAGACAAAGACAAGACAAAGACAAGACAAAGACAAGACAAAGACAAGACAAAGACAAGACAAAGACAAGACAAAGACAAGACAAAGACAAGACAAAGACAAGACAAAGACAAGACAAAGACAAGACAAAGACAAGACAAAGACAAGACAAAGACAAGACAAAGACAAGACAAAGACAAGACAAAGACAAGACAAAGACAAGACAAAGACAAGACAAAGACAAGACAAAGACAAGACAAAGACAAGACAAAGACAAGACAAAGACAAGACAAAGACAAGACAAAGACAAGACAAAGACAAGACAAAGACAAGACAAAGACAAGACAAAGACAAGACAAAGACAAGACAAAGACAAGACAAAGACAAGACAAAGACAAGACAAAGACAAGACAAAGACAAGACAAAGACAAGACAAAGACAAGACAAAGACAAGACAAAGACAAGACAAAGACAAGACAAAGACAAGACAAAGACAAGACAAAGACAAGACAAAGACAAGACAAAGACAAGACAAAGACAAGACAAAGACAAGACAAAGACAAGACAAAGACAAGACAAAGACAAGACAAAGACAAGACAAAGACAAGACAAAGACAAGACAAAGACAAGACAAAGACAAGACAAAGACAAGACAAAGACAAGACAAAGACAAGACAAAGACAAGACAAAGACAAGACAAAGACAAGACAAAGACAAGACAAAGACAAGACAAAGACAAGACAAAGACAAGACAAAGACAAGACAAAGACAAGACAAAGACAAGACAAAGACAAGACAAAGACAAGACAAAGACAAGACAAAGACAAGACAAAGACAAGACAAAGACAAGACAAAGACAAGACAAAGACAAGACAAAGACAAGACAAAGACAAGACAAAGACAAGACAAAGACAAGACAAAGACAAGACAAAGACAAGACAAAGACAAGACAAAGACAAGACAAAGACAAGACAAAGACAAGACAAAGACAAGACAAAGACAAGACAAAGACAAGACAAAGACAAGACAAAGACAAGACAAAGACAAGACAAAGACAAGACAAAGACAAGACAAAGACAAGACAAAGACAAGACAAAGACAAGACAAAGACAAGACAAAGACAAGACAAAGACAAGACAAAGACAAGACAAAGACAAGACAAAGACAAGACAAAGACAAGACAAAGACAAGACAAAGACAAGACAAAGACAAGACAAAGACAAGACAAAGACAAGACAAAGACAAGACAAAGACAAGACAAAGACAAGACAAAGACAAGACAAAGACAAGACAAAGACAAGACAAAGACAAGACAAAGACAAGACAAAGACAAGACAAAGACAAGACAAAGACAAGACAAAGACAAGACAAAGACAAGACAAAGACAAGACAAAGACAAGACAAAGACAAGACAAAGACAAGACAAAGACAAGACAAAGACAAGACAAAGACAAGACAAAGACAAGACAAAGACAAGACAAAGACAAGACAAAGACAAGACAAAGACAAGACAAAGACAAGACAAAGACAAGACAAAGACAAGACAAAGACAAGACAAAGACAAGACAAAGACAAGACAAAGACAAGACAAAGACAAGACAAAGACAAGACAAAGACAAGACAAAGACAAGACAAAGACAAGACAAAGACAAGACAAAGACAAGACAAAGACAAGACAAAGACAAGACAAAGACAAGACAAAGACAAGACAAAGACAAGACAAAGACAAGACAAAGACAAGACAAAGACAAGACAAAGACAAGACAAAGACAAGACAAAGACAAGACAAAGACAAGACAAAGACAAGACAAAGACAAGACAAAGACAAGACAAAGACAAGACAAAGACAAGACAAAGACAAGACAAAGACAAGACAAAGACAAGACAAAGACAAGACAAAGACAAGACAAAGACAAGACAAAGACAAGACAAAGACAAGACAAAGACAAGACAAAGACAAGACAAAGACAAGACAAAGACAAGACAAAGACAAGACAAAGACAAGACAAAGACAAGACAAAGACAAGACAAAGACAAGACAAAGACAAGACAAAGACAAGACAAAGACAAGACAAAGACAAGACAAAGACAAGACAAAGACAAGACAAAGACAAGACAAAGACAAGACAAAGACAAGACAAAGACAAGACAAAGACAAGACAAAGACAAGACAAAGACAAGACAAAGACAAGACAAAGACAAGACAAAGACAAGACAAAGACAAGACAAAGACAAGACAAAGACAAGACAAAGACAAGACAAAGACAAGACAAAGACAAGACAAAGACAAGACAAAGACAAGACAAAGACAAGACAAAGACAAGACAAAGACAAGACAAAGACAAGACAAAGACAAGACAAAGACAAGACAAAGACAAGACAAAGACAAGACAAAGACAAGACAAAGACAAGACAAAGACAAGACAAAGACAAGACAAAGACAAGACAAAGACAAGACAAAGACAAGACAAAGACAAGACAAAGACAAGACAAAGACAAGACAAAGACAAGACAAAGACAAGACAAAGACAAGACAAAGACAAGACAAAGACAAGACAAAGACAAGACAAAGACAAGACAAAGACAAGACAAAGACAAGACAAAGACAAGACAAAGACAAGACAAAGACAAGACAAAGACAAGACAAAGACAAGACAAAGACAAGACAAAGACAAGACAAAGACAAGACAAAGACAAGACAAAGACAAGACAAAGACAAGACAAAGACAAGACAAAGACAAGACAAAGACAAGACAAAGACAAGACAAAGACAAGACAAAGACAAGACAAAGACAAGACAAAGACAAGACAAAGACAAGACAAAGACAAGACAAAGACAAGACAAAGACAAGACAAAGACAAGACAAAGACAAGACAAAGACAAGACAAAGACAAGACAAAGACAAGACAAAGACAAGACAAAGACAAGACAAAGACAAGACAAAGACAAGACAAAGACAAGACAAAGACAAGACAAAGACAAGACAAAGACAAGACAAAGACAAGACAAAGACAAGACAAAGACAAGACAAAGACAAGACAAAGACAAGACAAAGACAAGACAAAGACAAGACAAAGACAAGACAAAGACAAGACAAAGACAAGACAAAGACAAGACAAAGACAAGACAAAGACAAGACAAAGACAAGACAAAGACAAGACAAAGACAAGACAAAGACAAGACAAAGACAAGACAAAGACAAGACAAAGACAAGACAAAGACAAGACAAAGACAAGACAAAGACAAGACAAAGACAAGACAAAGACAAGACAAAGACAAGACAAAGACAAGACAAAGACAAGACAAAGACAAGACAAAGACAAGACAAAGACAAGACAAAGACAAGACAAAGACAAGACAAAGACAAGACAAAGACAAGACAAAGACAAGACAAAGACAAGACAAAGACAAGACAAAGACAAGACAAAGACAAGACAAAGACAAGACAAAGACAAGACAAAGACAAGACAAAGACAAGACAAAGACAAGACAAAGACAAGACAAAGACAAGACAAAGACAAGACAAAGACAAGACAAAGACAAGACAAAGACAAGACAAAGACAAGACAAAGACAAGACAAAGACAAGACAAAGACAAGACAAAGACAAGACAAAGACAAGACAAAGACAAGACAAAGACAAGACAAAGACAAGACAAAGACAAGACAAAGACAAGACAAAGACAAGACAAAGACAAGACAAAGACAAGACAAAGACAAGACAAAGACAAGACAAAGACAAGACAAAGACAAGACAAAGACAAGACAAAGACAAGACAAAGACAAGACAAAGACAAGACAAAGACAAGACAAAGACAAGACAAAGACAAGACAAAGACAAGACAAAGACAAGACAAAGACAAGACAAAGACAAGACAAAGACAAGACAAAGACAAGACAAAGACAAGACAAAGACAAGACAAAGACAAGACAAAGACAAGACAAAGACAAGACAAAGACAAGACAAAGACAAGACAAAGACAAGACAAAGACAAGACAAAGACAAGACAAAGACAAGACAAAGACAAGACAAAGACAAGACAAAGACAAGACAAAGACAAGACAAAGACAAGACAAAGACAAGACAAAGACAAGACAAAGACAAGACAAAGACAAGACAAAGACAAGACAAAGACAAGACAAAGACAAGACAAAGACAAGACAAAGACAAGACAAAGACAAGACAAAGACAAGACAAAGACAAGACAAAGACAAGACAAAGACAAGACAAAGACAAGACAAAGACAAGACAAAGACAAGACAAAGACAAGACAAAGACAAGACAAAGACAAGACAAAGACAAGACAAAGACAAGACAAAGACAAGACAAAGACAAGACAAAGACAAGACAAAGACAAGACAAAGACAAGACAAAGACAAGACAAAGACAAGACAAAGACAAGACAAAGACAAGACAAAGACAAGACAAAGACAAGACAAAGACAAGACAAAGACAAGACAAAGACAAGACAAAGACAAGACAAAGACAAGACAAAGACAAGACAAAGACAAGACAAAGACAAGACAAAGACAAGACAAAGACAAGACAAAGACAAGACAAAGACAAGACAAAGACAAGACAAAGACAAGACAAAGACAAGACAAAGACAAGACAAAGACAAGACAAAGACAAGACAAAGACAAGACAAAGACAAGACAAAGACAAGACAAAGACAAGACAAAGACAAGACAAAGACAAGACAAAGACAAGACAAAGACAAGACAAAGACAAGACAAAGACAAGACAAAGACAAGACAAAGACAAGACAAAGACAAGACAAAGACAAGACAAAGACAAGACAAAGACAAGACAAAGACAAGACAAAGACAAGACAAAGACAAGACAAAGACAAGACAAAGACAAGACAAAGACAAGACAAAGACAAGACAAAGACAAGACAAAGACAAGACAAAGACAAGACAAAGACAAGACAAAGACAAGACAAAGACAAGACAAAGACAAGACAAAGACAAGACAAAGACAAGACAAAGACAAGACAAAGACAAGACAAAGACAAGACAAAGACAAGACAAAGACAAGACAAAGACAAGACAAAGACAAGACAAAGACAAGACAAAGACAAGACAAAGACAAGACAAAGACAAGACAAAGACAAGACAAAGACAAGACAAAGACAAGACAAAGACAAGACAAAGACAAGACAAAGACAAGACAAAGACAAGACAAAGACAAGACAAAGACAAGACAAAGACAAGACAAAGACAAGACAAAGACAAGACAAAGACAAGACAAAGACAAGACAAAGACAAGACAAAGACAAGACAAAGACAAGACAAAGACAAGACAAAGACAAGACAAAGACAAGACAAAGACAAGACAAAGACAAGACAAAGACAAGACAAAGACAAGACAAAGACAAGACAAAGACAAGACAAAGACAAGACAAAGACAAGACAAAGACAAGACAAAGACAAGACAAAGACAAGACAAAGACAAGACAAAGACAAGACAAAGACAAGACAAAGACAAGACAAAGACAAGACAAAGACAAGACAAAGACAAGACAAAGACAAGACAAAGACAAGACAAAGACAAGACAAAGACAAGACAAAGACAAGACAAAGACAAGACAAAGACAAGACAAAGACAAGACAAAGACAAGACAAAGACAAGACAAAGACAAGACAAAGACAAGACAAAGACAAGACAAAGACAAGACAAAGACAAGACAAAGACAAGACAAAGACAAGACAAAGACAAGACAAAGACAAGACAAAGACAAGACAAAGACAAGACAAAGACAAGACAAAGACAAGACAAAGACAAGACAAAGACAAGACAAAGACAAGACAAAGACAAGACAAAGACAAGACAAAGACAAGACAAAGACAAGACAAAGACAAGACAAAGACAAGACAAAGACAAGACAAAGACAAGACAAAGACAAGACAAAGACAAGACAAAGACAAGACAAAGACAAGACAAAGACAAGACAAAGACAAGACAAAGACAAGACAAAGACAAGACAAAGACAAGACAAAGACAAGACAAAGACAAGACAAAGACAAGACAAAGACAAGACAAAGACAAGACAAAGACAAGACAAAGACAAGACAAAGACAAGACAAAGACAAGACAAAGACAAGACAAAGACAAGACAAAGACAAGACAAAGACAAGACAAAGACAAGACAAAGACAAGACAAAGACAAGACAAAGACAAGACAAAGACAAGACAAAGACAAGACAAAGACAAGACAAAGACAAGACAAAGACAAGACAAAGACAAGACAAAGACAAGACAAAGACAAGACAAAGACAAGACAAAGACAAGACAAAGACAAGACAAAGACAAGACAAAGACAAGACAAAGACAAGACAAAGACAAGACAAAGACAAGACAAAGACAAGACAAAGACAAGAC
The DNA here is from genome assembly GCF_030247195.1 of Topomyia yanbarensis. Lineage (NCBI taxonomy): Eukaryota > Metazoa > Arthropoda > Insecta > Diptera > Culicidae > Topomyia > Topomyia yanbarensis. The sequence continues at coordinate 1,539 of NW_026683407.1, read as the reverse complement.
AAAGACAAGACAAAGACAAGACAAAGACAAGACAAAGACAAGACAAAGACAAGACAAAGACAAGACAAAGACAAGACAAAGACAAGACAAAGACAAGACAAAGACAAGACAAAGACAAGACAAAGACAAGACAAAGACAAGACAAAGACAAGACAAAGACAAGACAAAGACAAGACAAAGACAAGACAAAGACAAGACAAAGACAAGACAAAGACAAGACAAAGACAAGACAAAGACAAGACAAAGACAAGACAAAGACAAGACAAAGACAAGACAAAGACAAGACAAAGACAAGACAAAGACAAGACAAAGACAAGACAAAGACAAGACAAAGACAAGACAAAGACAAGACAAAGACAAGACAAAGACAAGACAAAGACAAGACAAAGACAAGACAAAGACAAGACAAAGACAAGACAAAGACAAGACAAAGACAAGACAAAGACAAGACAAAGACAAGACAAAGACAAGACAAAGACAAGACAAAGACAAGACAAAGACAAGACAAAGACAAGACAAAGACAAGACAAAGACAAGACAAAGACAAGACAAAGACAAGACAAAGACAAGACAAAGACAAGACAAAGACAAGACAAAGACAAGACAAAGACAAGACAAAGACAAGACAAAGACAAGACAAAGACAAGACAAAGACAAGACAAAGACAAGACAAAGACAAGACAAAGACAAGACAAAGACAAGACAAAGACAAGACAAAGACAAGACAAAGACAAGACAAAGACAAGACAAAGACAAGACAAAGACAAGACAAAGACAAGACAAAGACAAGACAAAGACAAGACAAAGACAAGACAAAGACAAGACAAAGACAAGACAAAGACAAGACAAAGACAAGACAAAGACAAGACAAAGACAAGACAAAGACAAGACAAAGACAAGACAAAGACAAGACAAAGACAAGACAAAGACAAGACAAAGACAAGACAAAGACAAGACAAAGACAAGACAAAGACAAGACAAAGACAAGACAAAGACAAGACAAAGACAAGACAAAGACAAGACAAAGACAAGACAAAGACAAGACAAAGACAAGACAAAGACAAGACAAAGACAAGACAAAGACAAGACAAAGACAAGACAAAGACAAGACAAAGACAAGACAAAGACAAGACAAAGACAAGACAAAGACAAGACAAAGACAAGACAAAGACAAGACAAAGACAAGACAAAGACAAGACAAAGACAAGACAAAGACAAGACAAAGACAAGACAAAGACAAGACAAAGACAAGACAAAGACAAGACAAAGACAAGACAAAGACAAGACAAAGACAAGACAAAGACAAGACAAAGACAAGACAAAGACAAGACAAAGACAAGACAAAGACAAGACAAAGACAAGACAAAGACAAGACAAAGACAAGACAAAGACAAGACAAAGACAAGACAAAGACAAGACAAAGACAAGACAAAGACAAGACAAAGACAAGACAAAGACAAGACAAAGACAAGACAAAGACAAGACAAAGACAAGACAAAGACAAGACAACAAGACAAGACAAACAAGACAAGACAAAGA
>NW_026683406.1:0-57830 GCF_030247195.1 Topomyia yanbarensis | reverse complement strand
TTAACCGAGAGAGCGAACCATTTCAAAAGTTGACATATGGATAGTTATTTAGAATTGACAGCTGCGATGACCACAAATTGGTAGAGGTGTGAACATTTGTCGATATTTTAAAATTAGTTTTTTTTCTTATTACATTAAGTATGACAGTCATAGCCACGAAAAGTAAACATCCACATCCTGAAATAACTCAAACAAATCTTAACACAACACGTAATCGTTTTCATCTTCATCCCTTAATTTTGTATTGAAAAATATTGACAACCTCAATTAGGTACAGAAAATGTTTCCACCTTTTTATTCTGCATCATGGGAAAAACTTTAACCATCGAGCTGTCAAATTTAATGGCGATTTCGCTTGAACCTGAAACTGAGTCAGGTTCTAACCCCAACTGCTGTCAGTTCATACATTTTGACAGCAGTTGGGGTTAGGAACTGACTCAGTTTCGCTTCAAACGAAAACCACATAACTATCGCTCTGTCAATTTTAACCATGCTCCAGAGTAGGGTTATTTTGCAAATAACTTTCGAAGTGTCAGATTTTAACTAAAAGTTAAAAATTTCACCAAATGGTTCACACGTATACGCATTTTGGTTGTCAGAACGTCATTGGAAAGTAGCTTTCATGTTCGCTTTGCTAATTCCATGCAACAAATACGTCCGCGGTAAGAAAAGGGTAATTATCCGCTTTGTAAATCATAGCTATCAGTGTCCGTTATTTGTGGACAAAAATGCTCATCACTCCTCGGGATGTACAGGTGCCAGTATCTGCGCCATATAGTCGCGATTCACGAGCTTCCGGTATTTCTTTAACTCCGCTGGCAAGGTAAGATAGTTTTAGATTAATGTAAGGATTTTATTTTCAATGAAATACTAGTCGTAATTATGTATCTTCTGGTATCCGGTTCAGCCAGTCAACACAGCTGACGTAGATAAAATCAGAATTCAACTTGTTGGTGTCGCTACCAACATAAGGGCTGAAGACATATTTGGGTGCAACGGGAACGGCCAGTTGGCACTTCACATCGATGAATAGAATTTTAGAATTTTAGAATTTTAGAATTTTAGAATTTTAGAAATTTAGAATTTTAGGATTTTAGAATTTTAGAATTTTAGAATTTTAGAATTTTAGAATTTTAGAATTTTAGAATTTTAGAATTTTAGAATTTTAGAATTTTAGAATTTTAGAATTTAAGAATTTAAGAATTTTAGAATTTTAGAATTTTAGAATTTAGAATTTTAGAATTTTAGAATTTTAGAATTTTAGAATTTTAGAATTTTAGAATTTTAGAATTTAGAATTTTAGAATTTTAGAATTTTAGAATTTTAGAATTTTTGAATTTTTGAATTTTAGAATTTTGATTTTTGAATTTTTGAATTTTTGAATTTTGAATTTTTGAATTTTTGAATTTTTGAATTTTTGAATTTTTGAATTTTTGAATTTTTGAATTTTTTGAATTTTTGAATTTTTGAGTTTTGAATTTTTGAATTTTTGAATTTTTGAGTTTTTGAATTTTTGAATTTTATGATTTTTGAATTTTATGATTTTTGAATTTATGATTTTGAATTTTATGATTTTAGAATTTTAAAATTTTATGATTTTAGAATTTTAGAATTTTAGAATTTTAGAATTTTAGAATTTTAGAATTTAGAATTTTAGAATTTTAGAATTTTGAAATTTTAGAATTTTAGAATTTTAGAATTTTAGAATTTTAGAATTTTAGAATTTTAGAATTTTAGAATTTAGAATTTTAGAATTTTAGAATTTTAGAATTTTAGAATTTTAGAATTTTAGAATTTTAGAATTTTAGAATTTTAGAATTTTAGAATTTTAGAATTTTAGAATTTTAGAATTTTAGAATTTTAGAATTTTAGAATTTTAGAATTTTAGAATTTTAGAATTTTAGAATTTTAGAATTTTAGAATTTTAGAATTTAGAATTTTAGAATTTTAGAATTTTAGAATTTTAGAATTTTAGAATTTTAGAATTTTAGAATTTTAGAATTTTAGAATTTTAGAATTTTAGAATTTTAGAATTTTAGAATTTTAGAATTTTAGAATTTTAGAATTTTAGAATTTTAGAATTTTAGAATTTTAGAATTTTAGAATTTTAGAATTTTAGAATTTTAGAATTTTAGAATTTTAGAATTTTAGAATTTTAGAATTTTAGAATTTTAGAATTTTAGAATTTTAGAATTTTAGAATTTTAGAATTTTAGAATTTTAGAATTTTAGAATTTTAGAATTTTAGAATTTAGAATTTTAGAATTTTAGAATTTTAGAATTTAGAATTTTAGAATTTTAGAATTTTAGAATTTTAGAATTTTAGAATTCTAGAATTTTAGAATTTTAGAATTTTAGAATTTTAGAATTTTAGAATTTTAGAATTTTAGAATTTTAGAATTTTAGAATTTTAGAATTTAGAATTTTAGAATTTTAGAATTTAAGAATTTTAGAATTTTAGAATTTTAGAATTTTAGAATTTAAGAATTTAAGAATTTAAGAATTTAAGAATTTAAGAATTTTAGAATTTAAGAATTTAAGAATTTAAGAATTTAAGAATTTTAGAATTTTAGAATTTTAGAATTTTAGAATTTTAGAATTTTAGAATTTTAGAATTTTAGAATTTTAGAATTTTAGAATTTTAGAATTTTAGAATTTTAGAATTTTAGAATTTTGGAATTTTGGAATTTTAGAATTTTAGAATTTTAGAATTTTAGAATTTTAGAATTTTAGAATTTTAGAATTTTAGAATTTTAGAATTTTAGAATTTTAGAATTTTAGAATTTTAGAATTTTAGAATTTTAGAATTTTAGAATTTTAGAATTTTAGAATTTTAGAATTTTAGAATTTTAGAATTTTAGAATTTTAGAATTTTAGAATTTTAGAATTTTAGAATTTTAGAATTTTAGAATTTTAGAATTTTAGAATTTTAGAATTTTAGAATTTTAGAATTTTAGAATTTTAGAATTTTAGAATTTTAGAATTTTAGAATTTTAGAATTTTAGAATTTTAGAATTTTAGAATTTTAGAATTTTAGAATTTTAGAATTTTAGAATTTTAGAATTTTAGAATTTTAGAATTTTAGAATTTTAGAATTTTAGAATTTTAGAATTTAGAATTTTAGAATTTTAGAATTTTAGAATTTTAGAATTTTAGAATTTTAGAATTTTAGAATTTTAGAATTTTAGAATTTTAGAATTTTAGAATTTTAGAATTTTAGAATTTTAGAATTTTAGAATTTTAGAATTTTAGAATTTTAGAATTTTAGAATTTTAGAATTTTAGAATTTTAGAATTTTAGAATTTTAGAATTTTAGAATTTTAGAATTTTAGAATTTTAGAATTTTAGAATTTTAGAATTTTAGAATTCTAGAATTTTAGAATTTTAGAATTTTAGAATTTTAGAATTTAGAATTTTAGAATTTTAGAATTTTAGAATTTTAGAATTTTAGAATTTTAGAATTTTAGAATTTTAGAATTTTAGAATTTAGAATTTTAGAATTTTAGAATTTTAGAATTTTAGAATTTTAGAATTTTAGAATTTTAGAATTTTAGAATTTTAGAATTTTAGAATTTTAGAATTTTAGAATTTTAGAATTTAGAATTTTAGAATTTTAGAATTTTAGAATTTTAGAATTTAGAATTTTAGAATTTTAGAATTTTAGAATTTTAGAATTTTAGAATTTTAGAATTTAGAATTTTAGAATTTTAGAATTTTAGAATTTTAGAATTTTAGAATTTTAGAATTTTAGAATTTTAGAATTTTAGAATTTTAGAATTTTAGAATTTTAGAATTTTAGAATTTTAGAATTTTAGAATTTTAGAATTTTAGAATTTTAGAATTTTAGAATTTTAGAATTTTAGAATTTTAGAATTTTAGAATTTTAGAATTTTAGAATTTTAGAATTTTAGAATTTTAGAATTTTAGAATTTTAGAATTTTAGAATTTTAGAATTTTAGAATTTTAGAATTTAGAATTTTAGAATTTTAGAATTTTAGAATTTTAGAATTTTAGATTTTAGAATTTTAGAATTTTAGAATTTTAGAATTTTAGAATTTTAGAATTTTAGAATTTTAGAATTTTAGAATTTTAGAATTTTAGAATTTTAGAATTTTAGAATTTTAGAATTTTAGAATTTTAGAATTTTAGAATTTTAGAATTTTAGAATTTTAGAATTTTAGAATTTTAGAATTTTAGAATTTTAGAATTTTAGAATTTTAGAATTTTAGAATTTTAGAATTTTAGAATTTTAGAATTTTAGAATTTTAGAATTTTAGAATTTTAGAATTTTAGAATTTTAGAATTTTAGAATTTTAGAATTTTAGAATTTTAGAATTTTAGAATTTTAGAATTTTAGAATTTTAGAATTTTAGAATTTTAGAATTTTAGAATTTTAGAATTTTAGAATTTTAGAATTTTAGAATTTTAGAATTTTAGAATTTTAGAATTTTAGAATTTTAGAATTTTAGAATTTTAGAATTTTAGAATTTTAGAATTTAGAATTTTAGAATTTTAGAATTTTAGAATTTTAGAATTTTAGAATTTTAGAATTTTAGAATTTTAGAATTTTAGAATTTAGAATTTTAGAATTTTAGAATTTAGAATTTTAGAATTTTAGAATTTTAGAATTTTAGAATTTTAGAATTTTAGAATTTTAGAATTTTAGAATTTTAGAATTTTAGAATTTTAGAATTTTAGAATTTCAGAATTTTAGAATTTTAGAATTTTAGAATTTTAGAATTTTAGAATTTTAGAATTTTAGAATTTAGAATTTTAGAATTTTAGAATTTTAGAATTTTAGAATTTTAGAATTTTAGAATTTTAGAATTTTAGAATTTTAGAATTTTAGAATTTTAGAATTTTAGAATTTTAGAATTTTAGAATTTTAGAATTTTAGAATTTTAGAATTTTAGAATTTTAGAATTTTAGAATTTTAGAATTTTAGAATTTTAGAATTTAGAATTTTAGAATTTTAGAATTTTAGAATTTTAGAATTTTAGAATTTTAGAATTTTAGAATTTTAGAATTTTAGAATTTTAGAATTTTAGAATTTTAGAATTTTAGAATTTTAGAATTTTAGAATTTTAGAATTTTAGAATTTTAGAATTTTAGAATTTTAGAATTTTAGAATTTTAGAATTTTAGAATTTTAGAATTTTAGAATTTTAGAATTTTAGAATTCTAGAATTTTAGAATTTTAGAATTTTAGAATTTAGAATTTTAGAATTTTAGAATTTTAGAATTTTAGAATTTTAGAATTTTAGAATTTTAGAATTTTAGAATTTTAGAATTTTAGAATTTTAGAATTTTAGAATTTTAGAATTTTAGAATTTTAGAATTTTAGAATTTTAGAATTTTAGAATTTTAGAATTTTAGAATTTTAGAATTTTAGAATTTTAGAATTTTAGAATTTTAGAATTTTAGAATTTTAGAATTTTAGAATTTTAGAATTTTAGAATTTTAGAATTTTAGAATTTTAGAATTTTAGAATTTTAGAATTTAGAATTTTAGAATTTTAGAATTTTAGAATTTTAGAATTTTAGAATTTTAGAATTTTAGAATTTTAGAATTTTAGAATTTTAGAATTTTAGAATTTTAGAATTTTAGAATTTTAGAATTTTAGAATTTAGAATTTTAGAATTTTAGAATTTTAGAATTTTAGAATTTTAGAATTTTAGAATTTAGAATTTTAGAATTTTAGAATTTTAGAATTTTAGAATTTTAGAATTTTAGAATTTTAGAATTTTAGAATTTTAGAATTTTAGAATTTTAGAATTTTAGAATTTTAGAATTTTAGAATTTTAGAATTTTAGAATTTTAGAATTTTAGAATTTTAGAATTTTAGAATTTTAAAATTTAGAATTTTAGAATTTTAGAATTTTAGAATTTTAGAATTTTAGAATTTTAGAATTTTAGAATTTTAGAAGTTTAGAATTTTAGAATTTTAGAATTTTAGAATTTTAGAATTTTAGAATTTTAGAATTTTAGAATTTTAGAATTTTAGAATTTTAGAATTTTAGAATTTTAGAATTTTAGAATTTTAGAATTTTAGAATTTTAGAATTTTAGAATTTTAGAATTTTAGAATTTTAGAATTTTAGAATTTTAGAATTTTAGAATTTTAGAATTTTAGAATTTTAAAATTTTAGAATTTTAGAATTTTAGAATTTTAGAATTTAGAATTTTAGAATTTAGAATTTTAGAATTTTAGAATTTTAGAATTTTAGAATTTTAGAATTTTAGAATTTTAGAATTTTAGAATTTAGAATTTTAGAATTTTAGAATTTTAGAATTTTAGAATTTTAGAATTTAGAATTTTAGAATTTTAGAATTTTAGAATTTTAGAATTTAGAATTTTAGAATTTTAGAATTTTAGAATTTTAGAATTTTAGAATTTTAGAATTTTTGAATTTTGGAATTTTAGAATTTTGGAATTTAGAATTTTAGAATTTTAGAATTTTAGAATTTTAGAATTTTAGAATTTTAGAATTTTAGAATTTTAGAATTTTAGAATTTTTGAATTTTTGAATTTTTGAATTTTTGAATTTTTGAATTTTGAATTTTTGAATTTTGAATTTTTGAATTTTTGAATTTTTGAATTTTTGAATTTTTGAATTTTTGAATTTAGAATTTTAGAATTTTAGAATTTTAAAATTTTTCAATTTTTGAATTTTAGAATTTTAGAATTTTAGAATTTTAGAATTTTAGAATTTTAGAATTTTAGAATTTTAGAATTTTAGAATTTTAGAATTTTAGAATTGTCGCCGACGCAAAATCACAAACAGCTGTTCGCAGCGAGCAGCGGCAGAATCAAAACAAACCACCGTAACATAGAACAGTTCGTTCTGACCTAAAGAGGCAGAAGGAAAATCGAATTACATTCAAGTGCGCCCAACGATGAGTCAATGCGCGCTCACGCAAGGGTCATATATGCTTCATCGGCATTTTCGGTGCCACTGCCGGTCACAGCGCATTCGAAGACGATAATTATATCGATATTTGACTTCGCGCGGTGGCTTGGATAATAAAACATTTGTGCAGAGTTGACAACAATATTCATTGTTAACATTCTGTACCAAAACAAATCTAAATAAAATCGATTCAAAAATCGATTATTTGTAAATAGCTAGCTTAGGAAAGTAGGTATATAAACCAAAAAATTGTATAATAAAATCAAGTTGAAATCGAGCAGTCGAAAGTACCACTTCACTCAGTCGAAAATCCTTTACTTCGTGTCCAGACCCTGGAGTTCTTCGTTGGTTTTTCCACCTTGTTAAATCCAAAGTCAAATTACTTCCTTGTTTGTAACGCAAGCGGGGAAGCAAATTGTCTTACGACCAGAATTAGTATTGGTTTGTTACGCAGAACGATACTAACTGGACGAGGAATTCCCGGCTTATTAAGCTATAGCGTGTGGTATTTGTAACGCAGGTGCCACAAACTATACTTAGTCTAGAATTAGAAGTGGCTTGTACCGCAGGACGCTTCTAACTAGACCCAGCACCCCCCTCTGCGGCGAAAGATCGTTCGGCGGAACGATATATGGTGGCTCCAGAGAGGATTTATCCTCACAATTCTCGCCACAGAAGGCACGAAGTAAAGAAAAACTACTAAGTCCTACACTGACCAAGCTACGGTAGTGGAAAAAGGCATAAACATTAAAGCGAACACCTACAAACTGTGGTGGAAAAACGCTAGAAACACAGCGTGTCCGTAGCTTATAACGGACAGTAATACGCATTGCAATACGCGTCACTTACAAAATCGCTAATAAGGCGTATCCGCAGCCAATATCGGATTCGGTGAAAACAAACAGTGCTTGAATAAGATATCACAATATATATCACACCGTGCGATATATCACTAGTGAACCTAAAACAAGCCGAAAGAGAAAGCGGATCTAAAGGATGGCATCTGGAGGATACGCGCACAACCCGAATGGGAATTGCCGCCTGTGCAAGGATAAGGACAGCGCGGACGAATGGATGGTCGAGTGCTCAAAGTGTTGGAACTGGTTCCACATGACCTGCACCAAACTTGAGAAAAGACCCTCCACTAAGGACCTCTGGCACTGCCCAAAGTGCAAAGAGGAAATAATGGAGCTCCAGCAACTAAGAAAGGAGCTGGAGGATCAAAAGAAGAAGACTACCAGGAGTGTGTCCAAGGAACGCGGACCAGCAGACACTGTAGAGCTGCTAAGACGCCAATTTGAGGCACAAATGGAAAGCCAAAAATTGCGTGATGAGGCATTTCAAAAAGCCATGATTGAGATGGCAACCAAAATGCACCAAGTAAAAATGGACCCCGAAGCGGGACAACAAATGGCTCCGACAATCAAATTGCCGGATGAAATTACAAACTTACTGAGGAGGCAAACAGCAACACCCCTCCCAGTTTTCAACGGAAATTACAAGGATTGGCCAAATTTCAAACGGCTTTACGAACAAAGCAAACGAGAAGGTCAATTCAGCGATACCGACAACATAAACAGACTTATGGCAAGTCTAGGCAAGGCAGCAAAGGTACACGTAAGTGCCTTGCTGATGGATCCAGGAAACGAGAAACATGTAGTAGAAACTCTGGATAGTATTTACGGACAACCGTTGGCTATATACAACGAACTATGGAAGGATTTGGCAAAGTTACGGAACCCACGCATGGAATACCCTCAAAGCATGGTGGACTTCGTAGTGACTCTCGGAAATTTGGTGTCCAACATGTCCATGATACAGTGTGAGGATTATTTAACTAATCCGTTGCAGATGGCTGAACTTGTTTGCCGCTTACCACTGAACTTAAGAGAACAATGGGCGGACAAGGAAGCAGAAGCAATGATTCCGCAAGAAGGACGACCACGGCAAAAACTCACACTAAAGGAATTACACGAGTTTTTGAAACCGCAACAGCAAAGAGCAACACTTCTTATTGCACAAAAGGTGTGTCAATCTGAGAAGGAAAACCCGAAAAATGAGCGCCAATCAAGAGTCAATATGCACGCTGAAACAACATCCAGATCCCAAGCCAAATGTTCCTGTTGTAGTCAACAACACTGGATAGTAGCATGCCCGGTCTTTAAAAAGATGAGTGTGGAAAAAAGACGAGAACTGGCACTAGAGAAACGCATGTGCTTTAACTGTTTACGCCAAGGACACTCCTTTAGAAACTGTCAAATGAGGCCAAACTGCAGAACAGAAGGATGTACAGCATATCATCACACATTTCTTCACGTCAGACCAAAAACAAATGATGAAAAACGAGCCTCCCAAAAGGAGGAAACAAAACAAAAAATCAAGGAACCTTCAGGACAATCAAAAGACAACAAGAAGAACCAAGATAAGAAGGAAGTGAAAGAAATAGATGCGCAAGCTCCAACATCGTCCACCTCGAAGGAACAAGAAGATGTGCGCACTAACATACACGCTACCAAAAGAAATAAGGTCTACTACCAAATACTGCCGGTTACACTTTATGCGCAAGGAAGACAATTAGAAACCTTCGCATTTTTGGATCACGGCTCATCGAACAGTCTAATCCTCGACGACTTGGCCAAAGATTTAGGTTTGCAAGGGCCAGTATCACCATTATGCATAAAATGGACAAATGACTCCGTACACGAAGATAACGAAAGCCAAAGCGTATGTTTCAAAATATCAGGCGACAACAAAATTCGATACCAAATGGAAAGTGTACGTACAGTAAAAAAATTATCCTTGCCACGACAGACACTTGACTACAAGGATCTTCATGAAAACTACAACCATCTTAAAAACCTTCCTATTCAAGGATACGAGAATGCTGAGCCGACATTACTTATTGGACTTGATCATTCCCGACTATTAACAGCAACAAAACAGAGAGCAAGCAAAGTCGGTCCAGTTGCCGCTAAAACACCAATAGGATGGGTCATTTACGGAAGGACCAACTCCCGACATCAAGGAGAAATATATTCCTGTGTAGTAGAGGAGCAAGACTCACTACGAGAAGAAATGAGGAAATACTTCTCAACGGAAGAGTTTGGCGTTAAGGTTAGCACCACTAACCAACAGAGCGAGGAGGATAGACGAGCTGAAAAATTGATAAAAGAAACAATGAAGTATGACGGGAGTCAATACGAAATTGGCCTTTTATGGAAACAAGCCAGGCCCATAATGCCAAAATCAGAAAGCTTCAAGGGAGCATTAAAGAGGTTAGAATACACTGAAACTAAGATGAGGAAAAACCCTGAGTTTGCCCAATGGTACACGGATAAAATTAAGGAATACGTTGAAAAGGGATACGCACGAAAATTAACAGCAAACGAGATAACACTAACAACCGATAAAACATACTATTTGCCTCATTTCGCTGTCGTAAATCCTAATAAAACACCTTTAAAACCGCGACTTGTATTTGACGCAGCTGCCAAGGTACAAGGATTATCGCTCAACACTGAATTACTCTCTGGTCCCGATAACTTGACATCGCTCTTTGGAATTTTACTGAGATTCCGAGAAGGAAAGTGCGCAGTAGCAGGAGACATCCAAGAGATGTTCTCACAAATTAAAATACGCAAAGAGGATCAGGAGGCTCAACGATTCTTATGGAGGGACGGTAAGGCTTCAAATACCATGGGACACTACGTAATGCAGGTAATGACGTTTGGAGCAACCTGCTCACCTGCATGTGCCCAAGCAGTAAAGAATGCAAACGCAGAGAACTACCGAGATTGCGATCCGGTGGCAGCGAACGCCATTATAAAACAACACTATGTTGACGATTATCTGGACAGTTTCTCGACAGCGGAGGAAGCCAGTGCAGTCACGTTCGGAGTTATAAAAATTCATGAAGCTGCACACTTCACACTAAGAAACATCATTTCAAACGATGCCGAAATGCTGGACGTTCTACCTGAACGCAACGTCGCGAGACAATCCACCCAAAAGGAATTTATTGAAAAAACTGCAACATCAGAGAAAGTCCTCGGAGTATACTGGGACACGACGCAAGACACAATTGGGTATAGAATAGCAGACTTCAAGTCCAACGCCATACCGACCAAAAGAGAAGTCCTCTCAACAATTGCCAGAATCTTCGACCCTCTTGGATTAATAGCGCATATTACGATTGGAGGTAAATTACTAATGCAACAAGCCTGGAAAGAAGGTATAGACTGGGATGAGAAAATATCTACGAAATTAATGGAAGATTGGACGATTTGGACAAATAGACTATCCACAATATCATATCTGAGAATTTCTAGGTGTTTCTCTCCCAACATACCGGACGCAAAATCATTGGAATTGCATATCTTTGTTGATGCATCAGAATCAGCGTTCGCCGCGGCAGCATATATACGAGCAGAAACCTTACATGGATACGACGTAAGCCTAATAGCAGCAAAAACGAGAGTTGCACCAAATAAAGCCATGTCAATTCCAAGGCTAGAACTTCAAGCCGCGGTGTTAGGCACACGATTGAAAACAACCGTTTTAAAGGAACTTCGATTGAATATTACAAACGTAACCATGTGGACAGATAGCACCACTGTACTCTCCTGGATACGAAGTGACCATCGCAGGTATAAAACATTTGTAGCCAACCGAGTAAGCGAAATACTCGACGACACAACGATCTCCCAATGGAGGTGGGTACCATCAGGAATGAATCCGGCAGACGAAGCAACACGGAACATCCAACCTACGGAATCTATATGGTATACAGGAGCGACGTACCTAAATACAAAAGTGGAATCATGGCCAAAGGAGAAAGGTGCAGTCATTGAAACTTCAGAAGAAAAAAGGGTTTGCAGCGTTCAAGAAATACAACCTGCGAACATTATTATGCACACAACTTGGTGCTCGGATTGGGGACGACTAAAGAAGGCAGTTTGTTACTGGCTCAAATACATGGAAAAATTGAGGACGAAAGTATCAAACTCCAGATATGATGAGACAATTACTTCTGATCATTATAAGCGAGCAGAAATCCTATTGTTACAACAAGCACAGCAAGAAGCTTTTCCATCCGAGCTAGTGGCTCTGATCAACGGCGAAGGTATTTACCAGAACAGCTCTGTAGCAGATCACGAGCTTGCATTAGATGAAAACCGTCTCATCCGAATCAGCGGACGAATACAAAACATGACTCCAGTACTATTACCAAACAAGGGACATATAACGAATTTGATCATAAAACAATACCACGAGAAATTTCTACACCGTGAAACAGAAGCAGTTATAGCTCAAATACGACAGCATTTCTGGATAATCAAGATTAGGGCGGCAGTAAAAAGAGTGAATGCAAGATGTCAACTCTGCAGAAACAAGAAGGCAAGCCCTCACCCTCCAAAAATGGGCACATTGCCAAGCTGCCGCACCACTCCAAATTTAAAACCATTTACACACACCGGTATAGACTTCTTTGGACCAATGGAAGTTACTGTAGGAAGAAGATGTGAAAAACGCTGGGGTGCACTCTTCACCTGTATGGCTACTCGAGCTATACACCTGGAACTAGCAGACGACTTAAGTACAGACGCGCTTCTCATCTGCATAAAAAACTTACAAAACAGGCGCGGCAAGGTCTGTGAAATGTACAGCGATAACGGCACCAATATGGTTGGCGCAAGTAATCAGATGAAGGAATTAGAAATCAGAACAGCGATCGAAGGAATAAAATGGAATTTTATTCCACCATCAGCTCCACACTTTGGAGGAGCATGGGAACGTATGATACAAGAGGTTAAAAAATTACTAAATGAAAAGTTATGGCCAGTATCAAAACCCAAGGAGAGCGTACTTAGGAATGCTCTAATCGAGATAGAGCATCTCCTGAACAGTCGCCCGTTAACACATATACCATTAAGCTCCAACGATGATGAACCCCTGACACCAAATCATTTTTTGATTGGATGCGCAGGAGGAACGTATCCTTCACTCGACGACACGTCGCGAGCCGAGGCAACAAGAGAACACTGGAAAAAGGCTCAAATGGCAACTACTAAATTTTGGGATCGGTGGAGTACAGAATACCTTCCTAAACTGAACAAACGAGAAAAATGGAAACAGAACACAGAACCACTCCAGCCTGATGATGTCGTTGTTTTTCCAGACGAACAACGGAAAGGGAAGTTTCATAAAGGAATTATAACCGAAGTAAGGAAGGCGCAGGATGGCCAAACAAGGTCTGCGGTCGTTCGCACTGAAAACTCTAAATTAGTTAGGCCAACTGTAAAATTGGCCAAATTAGACGTAAAGGCAGATACGGTATTCACCGGTCACATACAGGAAATATCACCAAAACGAAAAGACGTCTTCCCGCAAAATAGTAGCTCAAATGCAAAGGCAAATATGACAGATTGGGGTAAGCGACAAAAAATCGACATAGAGGTAGTAAAACAACTAGCAGAAAAGCACAAAGCCGCTCATCCAACCAAACCGAAAAAGAAAACTATTCGAGCTAGGCCAAACATGTGGGCAAAAATGCTCGTCACTACAGCAGCAGTACTATCTTTAAATACAACGTCTAGTATGACCATCAAACCCGTACCAAATGCGGGACTTTTATTCGATCACGAAGCTACCTATTTAATACAAACCGGAATTTGGGACACACAAATTACTACAAACATATCTCCCACCGACGATGTAAAACTCATTGACACGATACACAGAAACATCGAAGACGCTATAAATGGACTAAAGCAGAAAATAAAAAATCCAACACTCATCGACTTGGCTACCTCGATTGAACAACAGTGTTACGCCGCGAAGCAGGAAATTTTGGAACCAGCTCGAGTAAAAAGAGGAAAGGGAATTTTTGGATTCCTTAAAGACATACTATTCGGAGGCGATGATCTGACAGAGCAAATCGAGGCTATCCGAATGAACGAAGAACAAAAAATTCATGACGTCACACATAGCATGAATCAGCTAAGGGTAAGAACCCTGCAACAAAACAATCAATTTGAACAACGGATTCACCACGCATTAGATGGAATCAAACTTTTGAACAAACAGTTCGCGATGAACTATGCAGAAACTCTAGCCAACCATCTGATGGACACAATAATGGTGGCTAAACAACTGATCGAGAGTATTCTCACACGTCACAGAAAATTGAAACGTATACCCGTCACCATAGAAGAAAGAAATGAATTCATCCAACAAGCGAACCTGCGACTTCCTGCAAATCACTACATACCCGAGGATGAGTTTGCAACCCATTATAAACTCAAAATAAAGAATGATTCGTATCAAATCACGATGAGATCTATTGTGATACTAAGAGAATCATTCGAAAATTTCAAGGTTATAGCTATACCAGACTTTGAAAACAGAACAAAAATTCATGTTGATCAACCAAGAATCGCCATCAATCAGCACAACCAGTATTTCTATCCCTCTAATGAGGCAAGGAAACTAAACGAAACACACTTCCTCTGCTTCAAGCCAACAATACAGATGGAAATGTCATGCGTGCCAGCAGCAATATTTCACAAGCGTCCCGTAAGAAACTGCAATATTACAACTTTCGATAACCTGCCCACCGATTACGCGGAAGTAATCATATTATCACAACCAAACACACTACTATACTACGCAAAAGATTCAAATACAATCACGATACTCTGCAATAAGGAATTGAATTTCACCTCATACAACATAGCGGTTGTAAAATTAGATCCTGGTTGTGAAATACGAACCAAGCACAGCGTAACGTACGCTAGCATCGGCGGAACTTCAAAGCAACAAAAAATATACTTCAAACGCCACGATCAAATACCTCAATGGAAAAACGACAATTTCAATGCGTCAGAAGACACTTGGGAAACAACAGAACTTGATCCGATAGCTGCAACCCATTCATCCTATCACAACGATCCTGAAACAAAGGCGATAAATCATCATGTTCCGGTCATAGTAGCAGCGGTATCATCAGTACTTGTTGTGGCCACGATAATCAGCGCCCTTTACTATAAGAAAGGCAGTCGACGTTACACCATTAGAACATCGAGCAGACCAACTCCACTTCCAAGACGACCACCGAGAATAATTCCACGAACAACAGCTGCAAATAGTGTGACACAAATTTAAAGCAAGTGCATTAATAACTTAAACAAATATTAAAAATAACTTAAAAGATAGGAACGTTATCATTTATCAAATATTAAACTAGGCTCCAAAAACATAAATCATTAGTAGGTAACAAAAGTAAATATTATATGAACCTTTATAATCAGATAGGCACCGAAAATCTCGACAAGCAAGATGACCATCGGCGCGTCGGCTAGTTTTTCGTAAGGTCTATGGGATAGACTTACGGGGGGCAATATGTCGCCGACGCAAAATCACAAACAGCTGTTCGCAGCGAGCAGCGGCAGAATCAAAACAAACCACCGTAACATAGAACAGTTCGTTCTGACCTAAAGAGGCAGAAGGAAAATCGAATTACATTCAAGTGCGCCCAACGATGAGTCAATGCGCGCTCACGCAAGGGTCATATATGCTTCATCGGCATTTTCGGTGCCACTGCCGGTCACAGCGCATTCGAAGACGATAATTATATCGATATTTGACTTCGCGCGGTGGCTTGGATAATAAAACATTTGTGCAGAGTTGACAACAATATTCATTGTTAACATTCTGTACCAAAACAAATCTAAATAAAATCGATTCAAAAATCGATTATTTGTAAATAGCTAGCTTAGGAAAGTAGGTATATAAACCAAAAAATTGTATAATAAAATCAAGTTGAAATCGAGCAGTCGAAAGTACCACTTCACTCAGTCGAAAATCCTTTACTTCGTGTCCAGACCCTGGAGTTCTTCGTTGGTTTTTCCACCTTGTTAAATCCAAAGTCAAATTACTTCCTTGTTTGTAACGCAAGCGGGGAAGCAAATTGTCTTACGACCAGAATTAGTATTGGTTTGTTACGCAGAACGATACTAACTGGACGAGGAATTCCCGGCTTATTAAGCTATAGCGTGTGGTATTTGTAACGCAGGTGCCACAAACTATACTTAGTCTAGAATTAGAAGTGGCTTGTACCGCAGGACGCTTCTAACTAGACCCAGCACCCCCCTCTGCGGCGAAAGATCGTTCGGCGGAACGATAAGAATTTTAGAATTTTAGAATTTTAGAATTTTAGAATTTTAGAATTTTAGAATTTTAGAATTTTAGAATTTTAGAATTTTAGAATTTTAGAATTTTAGAATTTTAGAATTTTAGAATTTTAGAATTTTAGAATTTTAGAATTTTAGAATTTTAGAATTTTAGAATTTTAGAATTTTAGAATTTTAGAATTTTAGAATTTTAGAATTTTAGAATTTTAGAATTTTAGAATTTTAGAATTTTAGAATTTTAGAATTTTAGAATTTTAGAATTTTAGAATTTTAGAATTTTAGAATTTTAGAATTTTAGAATTTTAGAATTTTAGAATTTTAGAATTTTAGAATTTTAGAATTTTAGAATTTTAGAATTTTAGAATTTTAGAATTTTAGAATTTTAGAATTTTAGAATTTTAGAATTTTAGAATTTTAGAATTTTAGAATTTTAGAATTTTAGAATTTTAGAATTTTAGAATTTTAGAATTTTAGAATTTTAGAATTTTAGAATTTTAGAATTTTAGAATTTTAGAATTTTAGAATTTTAGAATTTTAGAATTTTAGAATTTTAGAATTTTAGAATTTTAGAATTTTAGAATTTTAGAATTTTAGAATTTTAGAATTTTAGAATTTTAGAATTTTAGAATTTTAGAATTTTAGAATTTTAGAATTTTAGAATTTTAGAATTTTAGAATTTTAGAATTTTAGAATTTTAGAATTTTAGAATTTTAGAATTTTAGAATTTTAGAATTTTAGAATTTTAGAATTTTAGAATTTTAGAATTTTAGAATTTTAGAATTTTAGAATTTTAGAATTTTAGAATTTTAGAATTTTAGAATTTTAGAATTTTAGAATTTTAGAATTTTAGAATTTTAGAATTTTAGAATTTTAGAATTTTAGAATTTTAGAATTTTAGAATTTTAGAATTTTAGAATTTTAGAATTTTAGAATTTTAGAATTTTAGAATTTTAGAATTTTAGAATTTTAGAATTTTAGAATTTTAGAATTTTAGAATTTTAGAATTTTAGAATTTTAGAATTTTAGAATTTTAGAATTTTAGAATTTTAGAATTTTAGAATTTTAGAATTTTAGAATTTTAGAATTTTAGAATTTTAGAATTTTAGAATTTTAGAATTTTAGAATTTTAGAATTTTAGAATTTTAGAATTTTAGAATTTTAGAATTTTAGAATTTTAGAATTTTAGAATTTTAGAATTTTAGAATTTTAGAATTTTAGAATTTTAGAATTTTAGAATTTTAGAATTTTAGAATTTTAGAATTTTAGAATTTTAGAATTTTAGAATTTTAGAATTTTAGAATTTTAGAATTTTAGAATTTTAGAATTTTAGAATTTTAGAATTTTAGAATTTTAGAATTTTAGAATTTTAGAATTTTAGAATTTTAGAATTTTAGAATTTTAGAATTTTAGAATTTTAGAATTTTAGAATTTTAGAATTTTAGAATTTTAGAATTTTAGAATTTTAGAATTTTAGAATTTTAGAATTTTAGAATTTTAGAATTTTAGAATTTTAGAATTTTAGAATTTTAGAATTTTAGAATTTTAGAATTTTAGAATTTTAGAATTTTAGAATTTTAGAATTTTAGAATTTTAGAATTTTAGAATTTTAGAATTTTAGAATTTTAGAATTTTAGAATTTTAGAATTTTAGAATTTTAGAATTTTAGAATTTTAGAATTTTAGAATTTTAGAATTTTAGAATTTTAGAATTTTAGAATTTTAGAATTTTAGAATTTTAGAATTTTAGAATTTTAGAATTTTAGAATTTTAGAATTTTAGAATTTTAGAATTTTAGAATTTTAGAATTTTAGAATTTTAGAATTTTAGAATTTTAGAATTTTAGAATTTATTTTAGAATTTTAGAATTTTAGAATTTTAGAATTTTAGAATTTTTAGAATTTAGAATTTTAGAATTTTAGAATTTTAGAATTTTAGAATTTTAGAATTTTAGAATTTTAGAATTTTAGAATTTTAGAATTTTAGAATTTAGAATTTTAGAATTTAGAATTTTAGAATTTTAGAATTTAGAATTTAGAATTTTAGAATTTTAGAATTTTTAGAATTTTAGAATTTAGAATTTTAGAATTTTAGAATTTTAGAATTTTAGAATTTAGAATTTTAGAATTTTAGAATTCTTAGAATTTTAGAATTTTAGAATTTTAGAATTTTAGAATTTTAGAATTTTAGAATTTTAGAATTTTAGAATTTTAGAATTTTAGAATTTTAGAATTTTAGAATTTTAGAATTTTAGAATTTTAGAATTTTAGAATTTTTAGAATTTTAGAATTTTAGAATTTTAGAATTTTAGAATTTTAGAATTTTAGAATTTTAGAATTTTAGAATTTTAGAATTTTAGAATTTAGAATTTTAGAATTTTAGAATTTTAGAATTTTAGAATTTTAGAATTTTAGAATTTTAGAATTTTAGAATTTAGAATTTTAGAATTTTAGAATTTTAGAATTTTAGAATTTAGAATTTTAGAATTTTTAGAATTTTAGATTTTAGAATTTTAGAATTTTAGAATTTTAGAATTTTAGAATTTTAGAATTTTAGAATTTTAGAATTTAGGAATTTTAGAATTTTAGAATTTTAGAATTTTAGAATTTTAGAATTTTAGAATTTTAGAATTTTAGAATTTTAGAATTTTAGAATTTAGAATTTTAGAATTTTAGAATTTTAGAATTTTAGAATTTTAGAATTTTAGAATTTTAGAATTTTAGAATTTTAGAATTTTAGAATTTAGAATTTTAGAATTTTAGAATTTTAGAATTTTAGAATTTTAGAATTTTAGAATTTTAGAATTTTAGAATTTAGAATTTTAGAATTTTAGAATTTTAGAATTTTAGAATTTTAGAATTTTAGAATTTTAGAAATTTTAGAATTTTAGAATTTTAGAATTTTAGAATTTTAGAATTTTAGAATTTTAGAATTTTAGAATTTTAGAATTTTAGAATTTTAGAATTTTAGAATTTTAGAATTTTAGAATTTTAGAATTTTAGAATTTTAGAATTTTAGAATTTTAGAATTTTAGAATTTTAGAATTTTAGAATTTAGAATTTTAGAATTTTAGAATTTTAGAATTTTAGAATTTTAGAATTTTAGAATTTTAGAATTTTAGAATTTTAGAATTTTAGAATTTTAGAATTTTAGAATTTTAGAATTTTTAGAACTTTTAGAATTTTAGAATTTTAGAATTTAGAATTTTAGAATTTTAGAATTTTAGAATTTTAGAATTTAGAATTTTAGAATTTTAGAATTTTAGAATTTTAGAATTTTAGAATTTTAGAATTTTAGAATTTTAGAATTTTAGAATTTTAGAATTTTAGAATTTAGAATTTTAGAATTTTTAGAATTTTAGAATTTTAGAATTTTAGGAATTTTAGAATTTTAGAATTTTAGAATTTTAGAATTTTAGAATTTTTAGAATTTTAGAATTTTAGAATTTTAGAATTTTAGAATTTTAGAATTTTAGAATTTAGAATTTTAGAATTTTAGAATTTTAGAATTTTAGAATTTTAGAATTTTAGATTTTTAGAATTTTAGAATTTTAGAATTTTAGAATTTTAGAATTTTAGAATTTTAGAATTTAGAATTTTAGAATTTTAGAATTTTAGAATTTTAGAATTTTAGAATTTTAGAATTTTAGAATTTTAGAATTTTAGAATTTTAGAATTTTAGAATTTTAGAATTTTAGAATTTTAGAATTTAGAATTTTAGAATTTTAGAATTTTAGAATTTTAGAATTTTAGAATTTTAGAATTTAGAATTTTAGAATTTTAGAATTTTAGAATTTTAGAATTTTAGAATTTTAGAATTTTAGAATTTTAGAATTTTAGAATTTTAGAATTTTAGAATTTTAGAATTTTAGAATTTTAGAATTTTAGAATTTTAGAATTTTAGAATTTTAGAATTTTAGAATTTTAGAATTTTAGATTTTAAATTTTAGAATTTAGAATTTTAGAATTTTAGAATTTTAGAATTTTAGAATTTTAGAATTTTAGAATTTTAGAATTTTAGAATTTTAGAATTTTAGAATTTTAGATTTTAGAATTTTAGAATTTTAGAATTTTAGAATTTTAGAATTTTAGAATTTTAGAATTTAGAATTTTAGAATTTTAGAATTTTAGAATTTAGAATTTTAGAATTTTAGAATTTTAGAATTTTAGAATTTTAGAATTTTAGAATTTTAGAATTTTAGAATTTTAGAATTTTAGAATTTTAGAATTTTAGAATTTTAGAATTTTTAGAATTTTAGAATTTTAGAATTTTAGAATTTTAGAATTTTAGAATTTTAGGAATTTTAGAATTTTAGAATTTTAGAATTTAGAATTTTAGAATTTTAGAATTTTAGAATTTTAGAATTTAGAATTTAGAATTCTAGAATTTTAGAATTTTAGAATTTTAGAATTTTAGAATTTTAGAATTTTAGAATTTTAGAATTTTAGAATTTTAGAATTTTAGAATTTTAGAATTTTAGAATTTTAGAATTTTAGAATTTTAGAATTTTAGAATTTAGAATTTTAGAATTTTAGAATTTTAGAATTTTAGAATTTTAGAATTTTAGAATTTTAGAATTTTAGAATTTTAGAATTTTAGAATTTTAGAATTTTAGAATTTTAGAATTTTAGAATTTTAGAATTTTAGAATTTTAGAATCTTAGAATTTTAGAATTTTAGAATTTTAGAATTTTAGAATTTTAGAATTTTAGAATTTTAGAATTTTAGAATTTAGAATTTTAGAATTTTAGAATTTTAGAATTTTAGAATTTTAGAATTTTAGAATTTTAGAATTTTAAAATTTTAGAATTTCAGAATTTCAGAATTTTAGAATTTTAGAATTTTAGAATTTTAGAATTTTAGAATTTTAGAATTTTAGAATTTTAGAATTTTAGAATTTTAGAATTTTAGAATTTTAGAATTTTAGAATTTTAGAATTTTAGAATTTTAGAATTTTAGAATTTTAGAATTTTAGAATTTTAGAATTTTAGAATTTTAGAATTTTAGAATTTTAGAATTTTAGAATTTTAGAATTTTAGAATTTTAGAATTCTAGAATTTTAGAATTTTAGAATTTTAGAATTTTAGAATTTTAGAATTTTAGAATTTTAGAATTTTAGAATTTTAGAATTTTAGAATTTTAGAATTTTAGAATTTTAGAATTTTAGAATTTTAGAATTTTAGAATTTTAGAATTTTAGAATTTTAGAATTTTAGAATTTTAGAATTTTAGAATTTTAGAATTTTAGAATTTTAGAATTTTAGAATTTTAGAATTTTAGAATTTTAGAATTTTAGAATTTTAGAATTTTAGAATTTTAGAATTTTAGAATTTTAGAATTTTAGAATTTTAGAATTTTAGAATTTTAGAATTTTAGAATCTTAGAATTTTAGAATTTTAGAATTTTAGAATTTTAGAATTTTAGAATTTTAGAATTTTAGAATTTTAGAATTTTAGAATTTTAGAATTTTAGAATTTTGAATTTTAGAATTTTAGAATTTTAGAATTTTTGAATTTTTGAATTTTTGAATTTTTGAATTTTGAATTTGGAATTTTTGGAATTTTTGGAATTTTTGGAATTTTTGGAATTTTTGGAATTTTTGGAATTTTTGGAATTTTTGGAATTTTTGGAATTTTTGGAATTTTTGGAATTTTTGGAATTTTTGGAATTTTTGGAATTTTTGGAATTTTTGGAATTTTTGGAATTTTTGGAATTTTTGGAATTTTTGGAATTTTTGGAATTTTTGGAATTTTTGGAATTTTTGGAATTTTTGGAATTTTTGGAATTTTTGGAATTTTTGGAATTTTTGGAATTTTTGGAATTTTTGGAATTTTTGGAATTTTTGGAATTTTTGGAATTTTTGGAATTTTTGGAATTTTTGGAATTTTTGGAATTTTTGGAATTTTTGGAATTTTTGGAATTTTTGGAATTTTTGGAATTTTTGGAATTTTTGGAATTTTTGGAATTTTTGGAATTTTTGGAATTTTTGGAATTTTTGGAATTTTTGGAATTTTTGGAATTTTTGGAATTTTTGGAATTTTTGGAATTTTTGGAATTTTTGGAATTTTTGGAATTTTTGGAATTTTTGGAATTTTTGGAATTTTTGGAATTTTTGGAATTTTTGGAATTTTTGGAATTTTTGGAATTTTTGGAATTTTTGGAATTTTTGGAATTTTTGGAATTTTTGGAATTTTTGGAATTTTTGGAATTTTTGGAATTTTTGGAATTTTTGGAATTTTTGGAATTTTTGGAATTTTTGGAATTTTTGGAATTTTTGGAATTTTTGGAATTTTTGGAATTTTTGGAATTTTTGGAATTTTTGGAATTTTTGGAATTTTTGGAATTTTTGGAATTTTTGGAATTTTTGGAATTTTTGGAATTTTTGGAATTTTTGGAATTTTTGGAATTTTTGGAATTTTTGGAATTTTTGGAATTTTTGGAATTTTTGGAATTTTTGGAATTTTTGGAATTTTTGGAATTTTTGGAATTTTTGGAATTTTTGGAATTTTTGGAATTTTTGGAATTTTTGGAATTTTTGGAATTTTTGGAATTTTTGGAATTTTTGGAATTTTTGGAATTTTTGGAATTTTTGGAATTTTGAATTTTTGGAATTTTTGGAATTTTTGGAATTTTTGGAATTTTTGGAATTTTTGGAATTTTTGGAATTTTTGGAATTTTTGGAATTTTTGGAATTTTTGGAATTTTTGGAATTTTTGGAATTTTTGGAATTTTTGGAATTTTTGGAATTTTTGGAATTTTTGGAATTTTTGGAATTTTTGGAATTTTTGGAATTTTTGGAATTTTTGGAATTTTTGGAATTTTTGGAATTTTTGGAATTTTTGGAATTTTTGGAATTTTTGGAATTTTTGGAATTTTTGGAATTTTTGGAATTTTTGGAATTTTTGGAATTTTTGGAATTTTTGGAATTTTTGGAATTTTTGGAATTTTTGGAATTTTTGGAATTTTTGGAATTTTTGGAATTTTTGGAATTTTTGGAATTTTTGGAATTTTTGGAATTTTTGGAATTTTTGGAATTTTTGGAATTTTGGAATTTTTGGAATTTTTGGAATTTTTGGAATTTTTGGAATTTTTGGAATTTTTGGAATTTTTGGAATTTTTGGAATTTTTGGAATTTTTGGAATTTTTGGAATTTTTGGAATTTTTGGAATTTTTGGAATTTTTGGAATTTTTGGAATTTTGGATTTTTGGAATTTTTGGAATTTTTGGAATTTTTGGAATTTTTGGAATTTTTGGAATTTTGGAATTTTTGGAATTTTTGGAATTTTTGGAATTTTTGGAATTTTTGGAATTTTTGGAATTTTTGGAATTTTTGGAATTTTTGGAATTTTTGGAATTTTTGGAATTTTTGGAATTTTTGGAATTTTTGGAATTTTTGGAATTTTTGGAATTTTTGGAATTTTTGAATTTTGGAATTTTTGGAATTTTTGGAATTTTTGGAATTTTTGGAATTTTTGGAATTTTTGGAATTTTTGGAATTTTTGGAATTTTTGGAATTTTTGGAATTTTTGGAATTTTTGGAATTTTTGGAATTTTTGGAATTTTTGGAATTTTTGGAATTTTTGGAATTTTTGGAATTTTTGAATTTTTGGAATTTTTGGAATTTTTGGAATTTTTTGGAATTTTTGGAATTTTTGGAATTTTTGGAATTTTTGGAATTTTTGGAATTTTTGGAATTTTGGAATTTTTGGAATTTTTGGAATTTTTGGAATTTTTGGAATTTTTGGAATTTTTGGAATTTTTGGAATTTTGGAATTTTGGAATTTTTGGAATTTTTGGAATTTTTGGAATTTTTGGAATTTTTGGAATTTTGGAATTTTTGGAATTTTTGGAATTTTTGGAATTTTTGGAATTTTTGGAATTTTTGGAATTTTTGAATTTTTGGAATTTTTGGAATTTTTGGAATTTTTGGAATTTTTGGAATTTTTGGAATTTTGGAATTTTTGGAATTTTTGGAATTTTTGGAATTTTGGAATTTTTGGAATTTTTGGAATTTTTGGAATTTTTGGAATTTTGGAATTTTTGGAATTTTTGGAATTTTTGGAATTTTTGGAATTTTTGGAATTTTTGGAATTTTGGAATTTTTGGAATTTTTGGAATTTTGGAATTTTGGAATTTTTGGAATTTTTGGAATTTTTGGAATTTTTGGAATTTTTGGAATTTTTGGAATTTTGGAATTTTTGGAATTTTTGGAATTTTTGGAATTTTTGGAATTTTTGGAATTTTTGGAATTTTTGGAATTTTGGAATTTTTGGAATTTTTGGAATTTTTGGAATTTTTGGAATTTTTGGAATTTTTGGAATTTTTGGAATTTTTGGAATTTTTGGAATTTTTGGAATTTTTGGAATTTTTGGAATTTTTGGAATTTTTGGAATTTTTGGAATTTTTGGAATTTTTGGAATTTTGGAATTTTTGGAATTTTTGGAATTTTTGGAATTTTTGGAATTTTTGGAATTTTTGGAATTTTTTGGAATTTTTGGAATTTTTGGAATTTTTGGAATTTTTGGAATTTTTGGAATTTTTGGAATTTTTGGAATTTTTGGAATTTTTGGAATTTTTGGAATTTTTGGAATTTTTGGAATTTTGGAATTTTTGGAATTTTTGGAATTTTTGGAATTTTTGGAATTTTTGGAATTTTTGGAATTTTTGGAATTTTTGGAATTTTTGGAATTTTTGGAATTTTTGGAATTTTTGGAATTTTTGGAATTTTTGGAATTTTGGAATTTTTGGAATTTTTGGAATTTTTGGATTTTGGAATTTTTGGAATTTTTGGAATTTTGGAATTTTGGAATTTTTGGAATTTTTGGAATTTGATTTGGAATTTTTGGAATTTTTGGAATTTTTGGAATTTTTGGAATTTTTGGAATTTTGGATTTTTGGAATTTTTGGAATTTTTGGAATTTTTGGAATTTTTGGAATTTTTTGGAATTTTTGGAATTTTTGATTTTGGAATTTTTGGAATTTTTGGAATTTTTGGAATTTTTGGAATTTTTGGAATTTTTGGAATTTTGGAATTTTTGGAATTTTTGGAATTTTTGGAATTTTTGGAATTTTTGGAATTTTTGGAATTTTTGGAATTTTTGGAATTTTTGGAATTTTTGGAATTTTTGGAATTTTTGGAATTTTTGGAATTTTTGGAATTTTTGGAATTTTTGGAATTTTTGGAATTTTTGGAATTTTTGGAATTTTTGGAATTTTTGGAATTTTGGAATTTTTGGAATTTTGGAATTTTGGAATTTTTGGAATTTTTGGAATTTTTGGAATTTTTGGAATTTTTGGAATTTTTGGAATTTTGGAATTTTTGGAATTTTTGGAATTTTGTGGAATTTTTGGAATTTTTGGAATTTTTGGAATTTTTGGAATTTTTGGAATTTTTGGAATTTTTTGGAATTTTTGGAATTTTTGGAATTTTTGGAATTTTTGGAATTTTTGGAATTTTTGGAATTTTTGGAATTTTTGGAATTTTTGGAATTTTTGGAATTTTTGGAATTTTTGAATTTTTGGAATTTTGGAATTTTTGGAATTTTTGGAATTTTGGAATTTTTGGAATTTTTGGAATTTTTGGAATTTTTGGAATTTTTGGAATTTTTGGAATTTTTGGAATTTTTGGAATTTTTGGAATTTTTGGAATTTTTGAATTTTTGGAATTTTTGGAATTTTTGGAATTTTTGGAATTTTTGGAATTTTTGGAATTTTGGAATTTTTGGAATTTTTGGAATTTTTGGAATTTTTGGAATTTTTGGAATTTTTGGAATTTTTGGAATTTTTGGAATTTTTGGAATTTTTGGAATTTTTGGAATTTTTGGAATTTTTGGAATTTTTGGAATTTTGGAATTTTTGGAATTTTTGGAATTTTTGGAATTTTTGGAATTTTTGGAATTTTTGGAATTTTTGGAATTTTTGGAATTTTTGGAATTTTTGGAATTTTTGGATTTTTGGAATTTTTGGAATTTTTGGAATTTTTGGAATTTTTGGAATTTTTGGAATTTTTGGAATTTTTGGAATTTTTGGAATTTTTGGAATTTTTGGAATTTTTGGAATTTTTGGAATTTTTGGAATTTTTGGAATTTTTGGAATTTTTGGAATTTTTGGAATTTTTGGAATTTTTGGATTTTTTGGAATTTTTGGAATTTTTGGAATTTTTGGAATTTTTAAATTTTTGGAATTTTTGGAATTTTTGGAATTTTTGGAATTTTTGGAATTTTTGGAATTTTTGGAATTTTTGGAATTTTTGGAATTTTTGGAATTTTTGGAATTTTTGGAATTTTTGGAATTTTTGGAATTTTTGGAATTTTTGGAATTTTTGGAATTTTTGGAATTTTTGGAATTTTTGGAATTTTTGGAATTTTGGAATTTTTGGAATTTTTGGAATTTTGGAATTTTGGAATTTTTGGAATTTTTGGAATTTTGGAATTTTTGGAATTTTTGGAATTTTTGGAATTTTTGGAATTTTTGGAATTTTTGGAATTTTTGGAATTTTTGGAATTTTTGGAATTTTTGGAATTTTTGGAATTTTTGGAATTTTTGGAATTTTTGGAATTTTTGGAATTTTTGGAATTTTTGGAATTTTTGGAATTTTTGGAATTTTTGGAATTTTTGGAATTTTTGGAATTTTTGGAATTTTTGGAATTTTTGGAATTTTTGGAATTTTTGGAATTTTTGGAATTTTTGGAATTTTTGGAATTTTGGAATTTTTGGAATTTTTGGAATTTTTGGAATTTTTGGAATTTTTGGAATTTTTGGAATTTTTGGAATTTTTGGAATTTTTGGAATTTTTGGAATTTTTGGAATTTTTGGAATTTTTGGAATTTTTGGAATTTTTGGAATTTTTGGAATTTTTGGAATTTTTGGAATTTTTGGAATTTTTGGAATTTTTGGAATTTTTGGAATTTTTGGAATTTTTGGAATTTTTGGAATTTTTGGAATTTTTGGAATTTTTGGAATTTTTGGAATTTTTGGAATTTTTGGAATTTTTGGAATGGAATTTTTGGAATTTTTGGAATTTTTGGAATTTTTGGAATTTTTGGAATTTTGGAATTTTTGGAATTTTTGGAATTTTTGGAATTTTTGGAATTTTTGGAATTTTTGGAATTTTTGGAATTTTTGGAATTTTTGGAATTTTTGGAATTTTTGGAATTTTTGGAATTTTTGGAATTTTTGGAATTTTTGGATTTTTGGAATTTTTGGAATTTTTGGAATTTTTGGAATTTTTGGAATTTTTGGAATTTTTGGAATTTTTGGAATTTTTGGAATTTTTGGAATTTTTGGAATTTTTGGAATTTTTGGAATTTTTGGAATTTTTGGAATTTTTGGATTTTTGGAATTTTTGGAATTTTTGGAATTTTTGGAATTTTTGGAATTTTTGGAATTTTTGGAATTTTTGGAATTTTTGGAATTTTTGGAATTTTTGGAATTTTTGGAATTTTTGGAATTTTTGGAATTTTTGGAATTTTTGGAATTTTTGGAATTTTTGGAATTTTTGGATTTTTGGAATTTTTGGAATTTTTGGAATTTTTGGAATTTTGGAATTTTTGGAATTTTTGGAATTTTTGGAATTTTTGGAATTTTTGGAATTTTTGGAATTTTTGGAATTTTTGGAATTTTTGGAATTTTTGGAATTTTTGGAATTTTGGAATTTTTGGAATTTTTGGAATTTTTGGAATTTTTGGAATTTTTGGAATTTTTGGAATTTTTGGAATTTTTGGAATTTTGGAATTTTTGGAATTTTTGGAATTTTTGGAATTTTTGGAATTTTTGGAATTTTTGGAATTTTTGGAATTTTTGGAATTTTTGGAATTTTTGGAATTTTTGGAATTTTTGGAATTTTGGAATTTTTGGAATTTTTGGAATTTTTGGAATTTTTGGAATTTTTGGAATTTTTGGAATTTTTGGAATTTTTGGAATTTTTGGAATTTTTGGAATTTTTGGAATTTTTGGATTTTTGGAATTTTTGGAATTTTTGGAATTTTTGGAATTTTTGGAATTTTTGGAATTTTTGGAATTTTGGAATTTTTGGAATTTTTGGAATTTTTGGAATTTTTGGAATTTTTGGAATTTTTGGAATTTTTGGAATTTTTGGAATTTTTGGAATTTTTGGAATTTTTGGAATTTTGGAATTTTTGGAATTTTTGGAATTTTTGGAATTTTTGGAATTTTTGGAATTTTTGGAATTTTTGGAATTTTTGGAATTTTTGGAATTTTTGGAATTTTTGGAATTTTTGGAATTTTTGGAATTTTTGGAATTTTTGGAATTTTTGGAATTTTTGGAATTTTTGGAATTTTTGGAATTTTTGGAATTTTTGGAATTTTGGAATTTTTAGAATTTTGGAATTTTTGAATTTTTGAATTTTTGAATTTTTGAATTTTTGAATTTTTGAATTTTTGAATTTTTGAATTTTTGAATTTTTGAATTTTTGAATTTTTGAATTTTTGAATTTTTGAATTTTTGAATTTTTGAATTTTTGAATTTTAGAATTTTAGAATTTTAGAATTTTAGAATTTTAGAATTTTAGAATTTTAGAATTTTAGAATTTTAGAATTTTAGAATTTTAGAATTTTAGAATTTTAGAATTTTAGAATTTTAGAATTTTAGAATTTTAGAATTTTAGAATTTTAGAATTTTAGAATTTTAGAATTTTAGAATTTTAGAATTTTAGAATTTTAGAATTTTAGAATTTTAGAATTTTAGAATTTTAGAATTTTAGAATTTTAGAATTTTAGAATTTTAGAATTTTAGAATTTTAGAATTTTAGAATTTTAGAATTTTAGAATTTTAGAATTTTAGAATTTTAGAATTTTAGAATTTTAGAATTTTAGAATTTTAGAATTTTAGAATTTTAGAATTTTAGAATTTTAGAATTTTAGAATTTTAGAATTTTAGAATTTTAGAATTTTAGAATTTTAGAATTTTAGAATTTTAGAATTTTAGAATTTTAGAATTTTAGAATTTTAGAATTTTAGAATTTTAGAATTTTAGAATTTTAGAATTTTAGAATTTTAGAATTTAGAATTTTAGAATTTTAGAATTTTAGAATTTTAGAATTTTAGAATTTTAGAATTTTAGAATTTTAGAATTTTAGAATTTTAGAATTTTAGAATTTTAGAATTTTAGAATTTTAGAATTTTAGAATTTTAGAATTTTAGAATTTTAGAATTTTAGAATTTTAGAATTTTAGAATTTTAGAATTTTAGAATTTTAGAATTTTAGAATTTTAGAATTTTAGAATTTTAGAATTTTAGAATTTTAGAATTTTAGAATTTTAGAATTTTAGAATTTTAGAATTTTAGAATTTTAGAATTTTAGAATTTTAGAATTTTAGAATTTAGAATTTTAGAATTTTAGAATTTTAGAATTTTAGAATTTTAGAATTTTAGAATTTTAGAATTTTAGAATTTTAGAATTTTAGAATTTTAGAATTTTAGAATTTTAGAATTTTAGAATTTTAGAATTTTAGAATTTTAGAATTTTAGAATTTTAGAATTTTAGAATTTTAGAATTTTAGAATTTTAGAATTTTAGAATTTTAGAATTTTAGAATTTTAGAATTTTAGAATTTTAGAATTTTAGAATTTTAGAATTTTAGAATTTTAGAATTTTAGAATTTTAGAATTTTAGAATTTTAGAATTTTAGAATTTTAGAATTTTAGAATTTTAGAATTTTAGAATTTTAGAATTTTAGAATTTTAGAATTTTAGAATTTTAGAATTTTAGAATTTTAGAATTTTAGAATTTTAGAATTTTAGAATTTTAGAATTTTAGAATTTTAGAATTTTAGAATTTTAGAATTTTAGAATTTTAGAATTTTAGAATTTTAGAATTTTAGAATTTTAGAATTTTAGAATTTTAGAATTTTAGAATTTTAGAATTTTAGAATTTTAGAATTTTAGAATTTTAGAATTTTAGAATTTTAGAATTTTAGAATTTTAGAATTTTAGAATTTTAGAATTTTAGAATTTTAGAATTTTAGAATTTTAGAATTTTAGAATTTTAGAATTTTAGAATTTTAGAATTTTAGAATTTTAGAATTTTAGAATTTTAGAATTTTAGAATTTTAGAATTTTAGAATTTTAGAATTTTAGAATTTTAGAATTTTAGAATTTTAGAATTTTAGAATTTTAGAATTTTAGAATTTTAGAATTTTAGAATTTTAGAATTTTAGAATTTTAGAATTTTAGAATTTTAGAATTTTAGAATTTTAGAATTTTAGAATTTTAGAATTTTAGAATTTTAGAATTTTAGAATTTTAGAATTTTAGAATTTTAGAATTTTAGAATTTTAGAATTTTAGAATTTTAGAATTTTAGAATTTTAGAATTTTAGAATTTTAGAATTTTAGAATTTTAGAATTTTAGAATTTTAGAATTTTAGAATTTTAGAATTTTAGAATTTTAGAATTTTAGAATTTTAGAATTTTAGAATTTTAGAATTTTAGAATTTTAGAATTTTAGAATTTTAGAATTTTAGAATTTTAGAATTTTAGAATTTTAGAATTTTAGAATTTTAGAATTTTAGAATTTTAGAATTTTAGAATTTTAGAATTTTAGAATTTTAGAATTTTAGAATTTTAGAATTTTAGAATTTTAGAATTTTAGAATTTTAGAATTTTAGAATTTTAGAATTTTAGAATTTTAGAATTTTAGAATTTTAGAATTTTAGAATTTTAGAATTTTAGAATTTTAGAATTTTAGAATTTTAGAATTTTAGAATTTTAGAATTTTAGAATTTTAGAATTTTAGAATTTTAGAATTTTAGAATTTTAGAATTTTAGAATTTTAGAATTTTAGAATTTTAGAATTTTAGAATTTTAGAATTTTAGAATTTTAGAATTTTAGAATTTTAGAATTTTAGAATTTTAGAATTTTAGAATTTTAGAATTTTAGAATTTTAGAATTTTAGAATTTTAGAATTTTAGAATTTTAGAATTTTAGAATTTTAGAATTTTAGAATTTTAGAATTTTAGAATTTTAGAATTTTAGAATTTTAGAATTTTAGAATTTTAGAATTTTAGAATTTTAGAATTTTAGAATTTTAGAATTTTAGAATTTTAGAATTTTAGAATTTTAGAATTTTAGAATTTTAGAATTTTAGAATTTTAGAATTTTAGAATTTTAGAATTTTAGAATTTTAGAATTTTAGAATTTTAGAATTTTAGAATTTTAGAATTTTAGAATTTTAGAATTTTAGAATTTTAGAATTTTAGAATTTTAGAATTTTAGAATTTTAGAATTTTAGAATTTTAGAATTTTAGAATTTTAGAATTTTAGAATTTTAGAATTTTAGAATTTTAGAATTTTAGAATTTTAGAATTTTAGAATTTTAGAATTTTAGAATTTTAGAATTTTAGAATTTTAGAATTTTAGAATTTTAGAATTTTAGAATTTTAGAATTTTAGAATTTTAGAATTTTAGAATTTTAGAATTTTAGAATTTTAGAATTTTAGAATTTTAGAATTTTAGAATTTTAGAATTTTAGAATTTTAGAATTTTAGAATTTTAGAATTTTAGAATTTTAGAATTTTAGAATTTTAGAATTTTAGAATTTTAGAATTTTAGAATTTTAGAATTTTAGAATTTTAGAATTTTAGAATTTTAGAATTTTAGAATTTTAGAATTTTAGAATTTTAGAATTTTAGAATTTTAGAATTTTAGAATTTTAGAATTTTAGAATTTTAGAATTTTAGAATTTTAGAATTTTAGAATTTTAGAATTTTAGAATTTTAGAATTTTAGAATTTTAGAATTTTAGAATTTTAGAATTTTAGAATTTTAGAATTTTAGAATTTTAGAATTTTAGAATTTTAGAATTTTAGAATTTTAGAATTTTAGAATTTTAGAATTTTAGAATTTTAGAATTTTAGAATTTTAGAATTTTAGAATTTTAGAATTTTAGAATTTTAGAATTTTAGAATTTTAGAATTTTAGAATTTTAGTTGAATTTTAGAATTTTAGAATTTTAGAATTTTAGAATTTTAGAATTTTAGAATTTTAGAATTTTAGAATTTTAGAATTTTAGAATTTTAGAATTTTAGAATTTTAGAATTTTAGAATTTTAGAATTTTAGAATTTTAGAATTTTAGAATTTTAGAATTTTAGAATTTTAGAATTTTAGAATTTTAGAATTTTAGAATTTTAGAATTTTAGAATTTTAGAATTTTAGAATTTTAGAATTTTAGAATTTTAGAATTTTAGAATTTTAGAATTTTAGAATTTTAGAATTTTAGAATTTTAGAATTTTAGAATTTTAGAATTTTAGAATTTTAGAATTTTAGAATTTTAGAATTTTAGAATTTTAGAATTTTAGAATTTTAGAATTTTAGAATTTTAGAATTTTAGAATTTTAGAATTTTAGAATTTTAGAATTTTAGAATTTTAGAATTTTAGAATTTTAGAATTTTAGAATTTTAGAATTTTAGAATTTTAGAATTTTAGAATTTTAGAATTTTAGAATTTTAGAATTTTAGAATTTTAGAATTTTAGAATTTTAGAATTTTAGAATTTTAGAATTTTAGAATTTTAGAATTTTAGAATTTTAGAATTTTAGAATTTTAGAATTTTAGAATTTTAGAATTTTAGAATTTTAGAATTTTAGAATTTTAGAATTTTAGAATTTTAGAATTTTAGAATTTTAGAATTTTAGAATTTTAGAATTTTAGAATTTTAGAATTTTAGAATTTTAGAATTTTAGAATTTTAGAATTTTAGAATTTTAGAATTTTAGAATTTTAGAATTTTAGAATTTTAGAATTTTAGAATTTTAGAATTTTAGAATTTTAGAATTTTAGAATTTTAGAATTTTAGAATTTTAGAATTTTAGAATTTTAGAATTTTAGAATTTTAGAATTTTAGAATTTTAGAATTTTAGAATTTTAGAATTTTAGAATTTTAGAATTTTAGAATTTTAGAATTTTAGAATTTTAGAATTTTAGAATTTTAGAATTTTAGAATTTTAGAATTTTAGAATTTTAGAATTTTAGAATTTTAGAATTTTAGAATTTTAGAATTTTAGAATTTTAGAATTTTAGAATTTTAGAATTTTAGAATTTTAGAATTTTAGAATTTTAGAATTTTAGAATTTTAGAATTTTAGAATTTTAGAATTTTAGAATTTTAGAATTTTAGAATTTTAGAATTTTAGAATTTTAGAATTTTAGAATTTTAGAATTTTAGAATTTTAGAATTTTAGAATTTTAGAATTTTAGAATTTTAGAATTTTAGAATTTTAGAATTTTAGAATTTTAGAATTTTAGAATTTTAGAATTTTAGAATTTTAGAATTTTAGAATTTTAGAATTTTAGAATTTTAGAATTTTAGAATTTTAGAATTTTAGAATTTTAGAATTTTAGAATTTTAGAATTTTAGAATTTTAGAATTTTAGAATTTTAGAATTTTAGAATTTTAGAATTTTAGAATTTTAGAATTTTAGAATTTTAGAATTTTAGAATTTTAGAATTTTAGAATTTTAGAATTTTAGAATTTTAGAATTTTAGAATTTTAGAATTTTAGAATTTTAGAATTTTAGAATTTTAGAATTTTAGAATTTTAGAATTTTAGAATTTTAGAATTTTAGAATTTTAGAATTTTAGAATTTTAGAATTTTAGAATTTTAGAATTTTAGAATTTTAGAATTTTAGAATTTTAGAATTTTAGAATTTTAGAATTTTAGAATTTTAGAATTTTAGAATTTTAGAATTTTAGAATTTTAGAATTTTAGAATTTTAGAATTTTAGAATTTTAGAATTTTAGAATTTTAGAATTTTAGAATTTTAGAATTTTAGAATTTTAGAATTTTAGAATTTTAGAATTTTAGAATTTTAGAATTTTAGAATTTTAGAATTTTAGAATTTTAGAATTTTAGAATTTTAGAATTTTAGAATTTTAGAATTTTAGAATTTTAGAATTTTAGAATTTTAGAATTTTAGAATTTTAGAATTTTAGAATTTTAGAATTTTAGAATTTTAGAATTTTAGAATTTTAGAATTTTAGAATTTTAGAATTTTAGAATTTTAGAATTTTAGAATTTTAGAATTTTAGAATTTTAGAATTTTAGAATTTTAGAATTTTAGAATTTTAGAATTTTAGAATTTTAGAATTTTAGAATTTTAGAATTTTAGAATTTTAGAATTTTAGAATTTTAGAATTTTAGAATTTTAGAATTTTAGAATTTTAGAATTTTAGAATTTTAGAATTTTAGAATTTTAGAATTTTAGAATTTTAGAATTTTAGAATTTTAGAATTTTAGAATTTTAGAATTTTAGAATTTTAGAATTTTAGAATTTTAGAATTTTAGAATTTTAGAATTTTAGAATTTTAGAATTTTAGAATTTTAGAATTTTAGAATTTTAGAATTTTAGAATTTTAGAATTTTAGAATTTTAGAATTTTAGAATTTTAGAATTTTAGAATTTTAGAATTTTAGAATTTTAGAATTTTAGAATTTTAGAATTTTAGAATTTTAGAATTTTAGAATTTTAGAATTTTAGAATTTTAGAATTTTAGAATTTTAGAATTTTAGAATTTTAGAATTTTAGAATTTTAGAATTTTAGAATTTTAGAATTTTAGAATTTTAGAATTTTAGAATTTTAGAATTTTAGAATTTTAGAATTTTAGAATTTTAGAATTTTAGAATTTTAGAATTTTAGAATTTTAGAATTTTAGAATTTTAGAATTTTAGAATTTTAGAATTTTAGAATTTTAGAATTTTAGAATTTTAGAATTTTAGAATTTTAGAATTTTAGAATTTTAGAATTTTAGAATTTTAGAATTTTAGAATTTTAGAATTTTAGAATTTTAGAATTTTAGAATTTTAGAATTTTAGAATTTTAGAATTTTAGAATTTTAGAATTTTAGAATTTTAGAATTTTAGAATTTTAGAATTTTAGAATTTTAGAATTTTAGAATTTTAGAATTTTAGAATTTTAGAATTTTAGAATTTTAGAATTTTAGAATTTTAGAATTTTAGAATTTTAGAATTTTAGAATTTTAGAATTTTAGAATTTTAGAATTTTAGAATTTTAGAATTTTAGAATTTTAGAATTTTAGAATTTTAGAATTTTAGAATTTTAGAATTTTAGAATTTTAGAATTTTAGAATTTTAGAATTTTAGAATTTTAGAATTTTAGAATTTTAGAATTTTAGAATTTTAGAATTTTAGAATTTTAGAATTTTAGAATTTTAGAATTTTAGAATTTTAGAATTTTAGAATTTTAGAATTTTAGAATTTTAGAATTTTAGAATTTTAGAATTTTAGAATTTTAGAATTTTAGAATTTTAGAATTTTAGAATTTTAGAATTTTAGAATTTTAGAATTTTAGAATTTTAGAATTTTAGAATTTTAGAATTTTAGAATTTTAGAATTTTAGAATTTTAGAATTTTAGAATTTTAGAATTTTAGAATTTTAGAATTTTAGAATTTTAGAATTTTAGAATTTTAGAATTTTAGAATTTTAGAATTTTAGAATTTTAGAATTTTAGAATTTTAGAATTTTAGAATTTTAGAATTTTAGAATTTTAGAATTTTAGAATTTTAGAATTTTAGAATTTTAGAATTTTAGAATTTTAGAATTTTAGAATTTTAGAATTTTAGAATTTTAGAATTTTAGAATTTTAGAATTTTAGAATTTTAGAATTTTAGAATTTTAGAATTTTAGAATTTTAGAATTTTAGAATTTTAGAATTTTAGAATTTTAGAATTTTAGAATTTTAGAATTTTAGAATTTTAGAATTTTAGAATTTTAGAATTTTAGAATTTTAGAATTTTAGAATTTTAGAATTTTAGAATTTTAGAATTTTAGAATTTTAGAATTTTAGAATTTTAGAATTTTAGAATTTTAGAATTTTAGAATTTTAGAATTTTAGAATTTTAGAATTTTAGAATTTTAGAATTTTAGAATTTTAGAATTTTAGAATTTTAGAATTTTAGAATTTTAGAATTTTAGAATTTTAGAATTTTAGAATTTTAGAATTTTAGAATTTTAGAATTTTAGAATTTTAGAATTTTAGAATTTTAGAATTTTAGAATTTTAGAATTTTAGAATTTTAGAATTTTAGAATTTTAGAATTTTAGAATTTTAGAATTTTAGAATTTTAGAATTTTAGAATTTTAGAATTTTAGAATTTTAGAATTTTAGAATTTTAGAATTTTAGAATTTTAGAATTTTAGAATTTTAGAATTTTAGAATTTTAGAATTTTAGAATTTTAGAATTTTAGAATTTTAGAATTTTAGAATTTTAGAATTTTAGAATTTTAGAATTTTAGAATTTTAGAATTTTAGAATTTTAGAATTTTAGAATTTTAGAATTTTAGAATTTTAGAATTTTAGAATTTTAGAATTTTAGAATTTTAGAATTTTAGAATTTTAGAATTTTAGAATTTTAGAATTTTAGAATTTTAGAATTTTAGAATTTTAGAATTTTAGAATTTTAGAATTTTAGAATTTTAGAATTTTAGAATTTTAGAATTTTAGAATTTTAGAATTTTAGAATTTTAGAATTTTAGAATTTTAGAATTTTAGAATTTTAGAATTTTAGAATTTTAGAATTTTAGAATTTTAGAATTTTAGAATTTTAGAATTTTAGAATTTTAGAATTTTAGAATTTTAGAATTTTAGAATTTTAGAATTTTAGAATTTTAGAATTTTAGAATTTTAGAATTTTAGAATTTTAGAATTTTAGAATTTTAGAATTTTAGAATTTTAGAATTTTAGAATTTTAGAATTTTAGAATTTTAGAATTTTAGAATTTTAGAATTTTAGAATTTTAGAATTTTAGAATTTTAGAATTTTAGAATTTTAGAATTTTAGAATTTTAGAATTTTAGAATTTTAGAATTTTAGAATTTTAGAATTTTAGAATTTTAGAATTTTAGAATTTTAGAATTTTAGAATTTTAGAATTTTAGAATTTTAGAATTTTAGAATTTTAGAATTTTAGAATTTTAGAATTTTAGAATTTTAGAATTTTAGAATTTTAGAATTTTAGAATTTTAGAATTTTAGAATTTTAGAATTTTAGAATTTTAGAATTTTAGAATTTTAGAATTTTAGAATTTTAGAATTTTAGAATTTTAGAATTTTAGAATTTTAGAATTTTAGAATTTTAGAATTTTAGAATTTTAGAATTTTAGAATTTTAGAATTTTAGAATTTTAGAATTTTAGAATTTTAGAATTTTAGAATTTTAGAATTTTAGAATTTTAGAATTTTAGAATTTTAGAATTTTAGAATTTTAGAATTTTAGAATTTTAGAATTTTAGAATTTTAGAATTTTAGAATTTTAGAATTTTAGAATTTTAGAATTTTAGAATTTTAGAATTTTAGAATTTTAGAATTTTAGAATTTTAGAATTTTAGAATTTTAGAATTTTAGAATTTTAGAATTTTAGAATTTTAGAATTTTAGAATTTTAGAATTTTAGAATTTTAGAATTTTAGAATTTTAGAATTTTAGAATTTTAGAATTTTAGAATTTTAGAATTTTAGAATTTTAGAATTTTAGAATTTTAGAATTTTAGAATTTTAGAATTTTAGAATTTTAGAATTTTAGAATTTTAGAATTTTAGAATTTTAGAATTTTAGAATTTTAGAATTTTAGAATTTTAGAATTTTAGAATTTTAGAATTTTAGAATTTTAGAATTTTAGAATTTTAGAATTTTAGAATTTTAGAATTTTAGAATTTTAGAATTTTAGAATTTTAGAATTTTAGAATTTTAGAATTTTAGAATTTTAGAATTTTAGAATTTTAGAATTTTAGAATTTTAGAATTTTAGAATTTTAGAATTTTAGAATTTTAGAATTTTAGAATTTTAGAATTTTAGAATTTTAGAATTTTAGAATTTTAGAATTTTAGAATTTTAGAATTTTAGAATTTTAGAATTTTAGAATTTTAGAATTTTAGAATTTTAGAATTTTAGAATTTTAGAATTTTAGAATTTTAGAATTTTAGAATTTTAGAATTTTAGAATTTTAGAATTTTAGAATTTTAGAATTTTAGAATTTTAGAATTTTAGAATTTTAGAATTTTAGAATTTTAGAATTTTAGAATTTTAGAATTTTAGAATTTTAGAATTTTAGAATTTTAGAATTTTAGAATTTTAGAATTTTAGAATTTTAGAATTTTAGAATTTTAGAATTTTAGAATTTTAGAATTTTAGAATTTTAGAATTTTAGAATTTTAGAATTTTAGAATTTTAGAATTTTAGAATTTTAGAATTTTAGAATTTTAGAATTTTAGAATTTTAGAATTTTAGAATTTTAGAATTTTAGAATTTTAGAATTTTAGAATTTTAGAATTTTAGAATTTTAGAATTTTAGAATTTTAGAATTTTAGAATTTTAGAATTTTAGAATTTTAGAATTTTAGAATTTTAGAATTTTAGAATTTTAGAATTTTAGAATTTTAGAATTTTAGAATTTTAGAATTTTAGAATTTTAGAATTTTAGAATTTTAGAATTTTAGAATTTTAGAATTTTAGAATTTTAGAATTTTAGAATTTTAGAATTTTAGAATTTTAGAATTTTAGAATTTTAGAATTTTAGAATTTTAGAATTTTAGAATTTTAGAATTTTAGAATTTTAGAATTTTAGAATTTTAGAATTTTAGAATTTTAGAATTTTAGAATTTTAGAATTTTAGAATTTTAGAATTTTAGAATTTTAGAATTTTAGAATTTTAGAATTTTAGAATTTTAGAATTTTAGAATTTTAGAATTTTAGAATTTTAGAATTTTAGAATTTTAGAATTTTAGAATTTTAGAATTTTAGAATTTTAGAATTTTAGAATTTTAGAATTTTAGAATTTTAGAATTTTAGAATTTTAGAATTTTAGAATTTTAGAATTTTAGAATTTTAGAATTTTAGAATTTTAGAATTTTAGAATTTTAGAATTTTAGAATTTTAGAATTTTAGAATTTTAGAATTTTAGAATTTTAGAATTTTAGAATTTTAGAATTTTAGAATTTTAGAATTTTAGAATTTTAGAATTTTAGAATTTTAGAATTTTAGAATTTTAGAATTTTAGAATTTTAGAATTTTAGAATTTTAGAATTTTAGAATTTTAGAATTTTAGAATTTTAGAATTTTAGAATTTTAGAATTTTAGAATTTTAGAATTTTAGAATTTTAGAATTTTAGAATTTTAGAATTTTAGAATTTTAGAATTTTAGAATTTTAGAATTTTAGAATTTTAGAATTTTAGAATTTTAGAATTTTAGAATTTTAGAATTTTAGAATTTTAGAATTTTAGAATTTTAGAATTTTAGAATTTTAGAATTTTAGAATTTTAGAATTTTAGAATTTTAGAATTTTAGAATTTTAGAATTTTAGAATTTTAGAATTTTAGAATTTTAGAATTTTAGAATTTTAGAATTTTAGAATTTTAGAATTTTAGAATTTTAGAATTTTAGAATTTTAGAATTTTAGAATTTTAGAATTTTAGAATTTTAGAATTTTAGAATTTTAGAATTTTAGAATTTTAGAATTTTAGAATTTTAGAATTTTAGAATTTTAGAATTTTAGAATTTTAGAATTTTAGAATTTTAGAATTTTAGAATTTTAGAATTTTAGAATTTTAGAATTTTAGAATTTTAGAATTTTAGAATTTTAGAATTTTAGAATTTTAGAATTTTAGAATTTTAGAATTTTAGAATTTTAGAATTTTAGAATTTTAGAATTTTAGAATTTTAGAATTTTAGAATTTTAGAATTTTAGAATTTTAGAATTTTAGAATTTTAGAATTTTAGAATTTTAGAATTTTAGAATTTTAGAATTTTAGAATTTTAGAATTTTAGAATTTTAGAATTTTAGAATTTTAGAATTTTAGAATTTTAGAATTTTAGAATTTTAGAATTTTAGAATTTTAGAATTTTAGAATTTTAGAATTTTAGAATTTTAGAATTTTAGAATTTTAGAATTTTAGAATTTTAGAATTTTAGAATTTTAGAATTTTAGAATTTTAGAATTTTAGAATTTTAGAATTTTAGAATTTTAGAATTTTAGAATTTTAGAATTTTAGAATTTTAGAATTTTAGAATTTTAGAATTTTAGAATTTTAGAATTTTAGAATTTTAGAATTTTAGAATTTTAGAATTTTAGAATTTTAGAATTTTAGAATTTTAGAATTTTAGAATTTTAGAATTTTAGAATTTTAGAATTTTAGAATTTTAGAATTTTAGAATTTTAGAATTTTAGAATTTTAGAATTTTAGAATTTTAGAATTTTAGAATTTTAGAATTTTAGAATTTTAGAATTTTAGAATTTTAGAATTTTAGAATTTTAGAATTTTAGAATTTTAGAATTTTAGAATTTTAGAATTTTAGAATTTTAGAATTTTAGAATTTTAGAATTTTAGAATTTTAGAATTTTAGAATTTTAGAATTTTAGAATTTTAGAATTTTAGAATTTTAGAATTTTAGAATTTTAGAATTTTAGAATTTTAGAATTTTAGAATTTTAGAATTTTAGAATTTTAGAATTTTAGAATTTTAGAATTTTAGAATTTTAGAATTTTAGAATTTTAGAATTTTAGAATTTTAGAATTTTAGAATTTTAGAATTTTAGAATTTTAGAATTTTAGAATTTTAGAATTTTAGAATTTTAGAATTTTAGAATTTTAGAATTTTAGAATTTTAGAATTTTAGAATTTTAGAATTTTAGAATTTTAGAATTTTAGAATTTTAGAATTTTAGAATTTTAGAATTTTAGAATTTTAGAATTTTAGAATTTTAGAATTTTAGAATTTTAGAATTTTAGAATTTTAGAATTTTAGAATTTTAGAATTTTAGAATTTTAGAATTTTAGAATTTTAGAATTTTAGAATTTTAGGATTTTAGAATTTTAGAATTTTAGAATTTTAGAATTTTAGAATTTTAGAATTTTAGAATTTCAGAATTTTAGAATTTTAGAATTTTAGAATTTTAGAATTTTAGAATTTTAGAATTTTAGAATTTTAGAATTTTAGAATTTTTAGAATTTTAGAAGGTGTCAACGCGGTTAGTGTACCTGAATAAAGAAAACTCGTTTTACTCGTGTATTACGCGGAGAATCCGTGGGAAATTTTCCCACACGACAGTTCGTTATCAAGACTATCTGCTCCAACTGGAGTCAAGTGGAAAAATTAGTGTCTGTGGATAATATAAGCGATAACAAACTCTGCCTGTTCGCGCTTTGTTCACCATAACAAAGCTTGGTGTATCCCGAGAGGCAAGCGACGCCATACAAAAGAACACGTTAAAAGCAGTGGATAAAAGTGGCCGAACAAAACAAGTGAGAAGAACCAAATAGAGCCATGTCGCCCCACGGCGGCAGTGGCGGAATCCATGCTATGAGTGGGAAGGGGTTCCCAGCGTTGGGTTTGATTCCCCAACGAACGGAAGGACGCTACCTTGTCATCCAGCGCACGGATGATGGCAAAACGTTGGAAAAAGTTTCACCGTTTCTGATTGACAAGGTCATCAGAAATTGCTGTGGCGAGGTGACCAGCGTGAAACGGATTAAAGATGGCAAACTACTGGTTCATACTAAAACGGACAAACAAGCCGACAAATTACTAAAACTTAAAAGTATGTCGAGTGATATAAACATCACTGTCGTGGAACATGAAAGCTTGAATTCGTGCCGGATAGTTATAACATGCCGGGACTTGCAAGACGAGAACGACGACGAGATTCTGGAGAACCTTCGCGAGCAAGGGGTTACATCATTGTATAGGATTATGCGAAAACAAGGTGAAATTAAGGTCAAAACAGCAACTTTCGTGCTAACGATCTCAAAAGCTACAATGCCAGAGGACATCAAGGTAGGGTTTCAGAAGGTAGCTACGCGACCGTACTATCCACGACCGATGCGATGCTTTCAATGCTTGCAGTATGGCCACTTGGGGAAAGATTGCAAGCAAGAAAAAGTGTGTGTGAACTGCAGTGAAAAATATCATGGAGATAAGTGTGATAGACCAGCTCGATGCGCGAACTGCGAACAAGCCCATGCCACTACGAGCCTCGAGTGCCCGACATGGCAACGTGAAAACGATATCGTGAGAACAAAAATAGACAACGGGATTTCGTACTACGAGGCGAAGAAAATCGTGGACAGTAGAAAACAACCAGAACGACGTTTCGCAAATGTAGTAGCTTCTGGAATCGGCGGATGCAAGTGCAAATGCAGTTGTGGTATAGCGCAGACACAACCAGCCACACCCGTCGAATTGAAACAAAACATCGAACAGACACAATCCCGCAACGTAGAGTCAACCCAAATTACAACACCGAACCTCAAGCCGCAACCTACAGTAACAACATCAAAACCGAATCGTGACGAGAAAACGCCAAAGGAAACCAGCGATTGCAACAAAGCAAAACCAGGATCATCAAAACAGTATGGCACTCGACATCAAACAAGTGGAAAAGAAGAGCAAATCGACCCATCATCACCCTCCCCAAAACCAAAACGGTTGAAGAAAGAATTCGTATATCAAATCAGCAGCGACGACAAACTTGAACAAAGCCAGCAGAAACGTGGAAGAGGAAGACCCAAAAAACTCCCACCAAAGGAGATCTGCACGGAAAGTTCAGAACCTGAGTATAGCGAAATGGAGATCTGATTCGCAAACCCCTCGCAACCCGCCTTCATCATGCAAAGAAAAACCAACGCATCAATGTCAAACGTGAAAATAAGCAACCCAGCAATCATCTCGTGGAATATCCAAGGTCTCCGCGCGAAAAAGCCCGAAATCAACCTT
Source organism: Topomyia yanbarensis (assembly GCF_030247195.1). NCBI lineage: Eukaryota > Metazoa > Arthropoda > Insecta > Diptera > Culicidae > Topomyia > Topomyia yanbarensis. The sequence continues at coordinate 15,006 of NW_026683406.1, read as the reverse complement.
ATGATCAAAGAACAGCAACCTTTCATAATATGCCTCCAAGAGACTATGTGCTCTACCGATATCCAAGCAAATATCAGCGGATTCAACAGCGTCCACCATCAACGTCCCAGTGGAAGAAAAGCAGCAGGTGGTGTTATAACCGCCGTAAGAATCGGATTAGACTATAAGGAGATAATAATCAACAGCGAACTCGAAGCCATCGCAGTGCAGGTAGGTCCTCCACTCAATATTTCCGTTCTAAATGTTTACTTGCCACCCGGACAGTCAATTACTGCCCCGGAACTAGTTTCAATGATCGATCAAGTACCAAAACCCATGCTTCTTGTCGGTGATATAAACGCACATCACCCGCTCTGGGGGTCGAGCAGTATTAACAGGCGAGGGAGAGTGATCGAACAAGTAATCGACGATTGCGAATTAACGGTGCTTAACAACGGGGATTTTACTTACATCAACCACGCGAGCGGTAACGGATCTTGCATTGACATTGCTTGTTGCTCACCTGAGTTAGCAGGTCGACTAGAATTTAACGTACTGGAAGACAGCCATAGCAGCGATCACCTACCACTGTCGATAGCGATCCCAGAATCTCAACAAAAAGAACAACAGTATGCCCCCAGATGGAGAATAAACGAAGCGGATTGGAGTACATACCAAAGCTCCGTGATTTTCAGAGAAAAGGACAATGCAATTGAACAGATGCAGGAAATTACTACCGCAATCATTCAAGCTGCAGAAAAAGCCATCCCTAGATCAAGTGGAATCCCGCGAAAAACAACTGTACCGTGGTGGAACAACGACGTTGCTGTTGCAGTTAAAGGCCGCCGAAAAGCGCTGAGAAAATTGAAATCGCAAAACAAGACAGTATTAAATAAAAATCTATTGGTGGACGAGTTTAGAAGGGCACGCCAGACTGCCAGGGAAGTGATCAACGAAGCACAACGAAAGTCGTGGAAAGAATTTGTCGGAAGCTTCAACGTGCATACGACCTCTGCGGAGCTATGGAGAAACGTTCGCAACATGCAAGGAAAAGCCAGCCAAACGCGCATAAACACCATTAAGGTCGGTAGAGAAACAGCGAAAAATGACTGTGAGATAACCGAGGCGCTGGCAACCCACTTTGAAACAGTATCCAGCATCAATAACTACACCCCGGAGTTTCAGTCCTACAAAAAAACGGTAGAAGCAACACCATTGAATATCCCAGACCAACAGAACACCGACCATAACAAACAATTTACTTTATACGAGCTAGAAGAGGCTCTCGAAGGAACTCGCGGTTCGTCGCCAGGTCTCGACACTGTTCACTACAAAATGATTTCCATGCTCCCTCATGACTGCAAAATAACACTATTATCAGCGTATAACCGACTATGGGCTGAATCTTCATACCCAGACGATTGGACCCGGTCTATTGTGGTACCGATCTATAAAGGTAGAGGCGAAAGGACAAACCCAGGGAACTACAGGCCAATCTTCTTAAACAGCTGCTTAGCAAAAGTATTCGAGCGCATGATAAATAATAGGCTGATACACATCCTGGAGGCAAAGGAACTTCTGTACGAGCATCAGTACGCCTTTCGAAAAGGAAGAACAACAGCCGATCATTTAGGTGAAATGGATATAACAATACGAGAAGCCTTAAGCAGAAACGAATTCGTACAAGCAGTCTTTTTGGACATTAAAAAGGCCTACGACACAACGTGGCGCAGATTAGTGCTCGAAAAGTTACGCAGCTGGAACATTGGAGGAGAGATGTTACGATATCTGGATCAATCTCTGCGGATAAGGAGCTTCAGAGTTCGAGCAAACGGACAGATATCAAGCGAGAAAAAGATGGAAACAGGATTGTGTCAGGGATCCGTACTCAGCGTAACCCTATTCCTCATAGCAATAGACACAATCAAAGAGAACCTACCACCAGGAGTCAAGCTGCTACTCTACGCCGATGATGTTGTCCTTATAGCATCAGGAACAGACCAAAAAGGAGCAACCGCAAAATTAAGAAAAGCCCTCTTCGAAATACAGAAATGGCAGGATAGTTCTGGATATCGCATTTCAGCAGAAAAAAGCGTTACCGTTGTGTTTATGAGACAAAAAACGAAAAGAGTGAACGAAGCGAATAAGTTGCGATTAAACAACCAAACAATTCCACGAAGAAACCATCACCGATGTCTGGGAACAGTCCTAGATGAATGTCTACAATTCAAAGTACATGCGGAAGAATTAAAAGCATCCGTCCAGCAACGATTACAAGTACTGCAGAGTGTGGCCAGAAGGAACTGGGGCGGCGACAGAGCTACACTAATAAAAATTTACCGAGCGTGTATATTGGAAAAACTCCTATACGCAGCACCGATAGTAGCAGCAATGAACGACGCAAACTTAAAAATACTGGAAACAGTTCACAATCGTGGACTTCGTGCAATATGCGGAGGTTTCTACACTAGTCCAATAGTAAGTCTCCAAGTGGAAACAGGCATCCCAGGACTCCGGACACTGCTAGACCAAAGAACCGCGATCTTCACAGCTAAAAAGATAGCCAAAGAACACTATATGGCAGATCAACAAACTGGTGCCACAGTCAGAATTGAATCACCTTCAGAATCTGAAAACTACAGCGATAGCGCAAGCAACTTTAGCTCCGGAGAATTATGGGATCAGAGACCAGCGCGGACCCTAAATACGGTCCTGACCAGGGGAATGGACATTCTCAACGATCTAGCCATTGACATACCACCAACAAGCGTTTTTTCGAACCCAAATTGCCCTCCGTGGAATAGATCGAAACTGCCAGTCGACAAGTTCCTTGTGTCTTGCTTGAGGAACGGAGCATCGCCTGCAGAACTACGAGCGCAATTTACAAGCAGAGTAGCTACACGATATCGCTTTTACCGTGCTATTTATACCGACGGATCGAAACGAGGCACCAGATGTGGATACAGCATTGTCAGCAGAGAAACAGTCATTAGAAAACGGATCAACAACATGTGCAGCATATTCGAAGCTGAAAGTCTAGCAATACAAGAAGCATTGTCATGGGTGGCAAGTCAGGAACGGGTGGGGGCTTACCTTATATGTACCGACTCGCTCAGTGTTATTACCGCATTAGAGACGTACAAAATAAAAAGCAAGTGGCGGGACGACATAGCAACGATTTATCGACAGGCAACACTCAATGGAACAGCTGTACAATTCTGCTGGGTACCAAGTCACAGCGGTATTGAAGGTAACGAGAGAGCTGATAAGGAAGCAAAGGTAGCATTAGAGCAGCAAGACATGTTAACCCTGGCGGTTGACATGAAAGCAGTAAAAATGGCAATAAAAACAGCATTCATTTGGAAGTGGCAATCAACATGGTCAGCGACAAGGAACAACAAACTGAGGGAGATCAAGAATACTGTTATACCGTTCAAGGAAGCTTTTATCGGCACACGAAGAGAGGATGTAGCACTGACGAGACTGCGTATTGGCCATACCAAATTTACCCATCAGTATCTTCTGGAAAAAGAAGATCAACCCCGCTGCCAGAGATGTAATGCACAGCTAACAGTGAAGCACGTAGTAGTGGAGTGCCCGCTGCTCGACGATGAACGCAAGAAAGCAGATGTACCAGCAAATTTAAGAGAAGCGTTAGCAGATGATAAAACTAGTGCTTTAAACTTGTTGAAATTTTTTAAAAACCTCAGTTTATATAACGACATTTGAAGAAAGGGTAGTGGAAAGGGAAAGATGAAGAAGCAAATGTAATGATAAATTGTTTTATAACCATGAAATAAAGAACCCGAATGACAATTGTTAAAGGGTTCAAAAAAAAAAAAAAAAAAGAATTTTAGAATTTTAGAATTTTAGAATTTTAGAATTTTAGAATTTTAGAATTTTAGAATTTTAGAATTTTAGAATTTTAGAATTTTAGAATTTTAGAATTTTAGAATTTTAGAATTTTAGAATTTTAGAATTTTAGAATTTTAGAATTTTAGAATTTTAGAATTTTAGAATTTTAGAATTTTAGAATTTTAGAATTTTAGAATTTTAGAATTTTAGAATTTTAGAATTTTAGAATTTTAGAATTTTAGAATTTTAGAATTTTAGAATTTTAGAATTTTAGAATTTTAGAATTTTAGAATTTTAGAATTTTAGAATTTTAGAATTTTAGAATTTTAGAATTTTAGAATTTTAGAATTTTAGAATTTTAGAATTTTAGAATTTTAGAATTTTAGAATTTTAGAATTTTAGAATTTTAGAATTTTAGAATTTTAGAATTTTAGAATTTTAGAATTTTAGAATTTTAGAATTTTAGAATTTTAGAATTTTAGAATTTTAGAATTTTAGAATTTTAGAATTTTAGAATTTTAGAATTTTAGAATTTTAGAATTTTAGAATTTTAGAATTTTAGAATTTTAGAATTTTAGAATTTTAGAATTTTAGAATTTTAGAATTTTAGAATTTTAGAATTTTAGAATTTTAGAATTTTAGAATTTTAGAATTTTAGAATTTTAGAATTTTAGAATTTTAGAATTTTAGAATTTTAGAATTTTAGAATTTTAGAATTTTAGAATTTTAGAATTTTAGAATTTTAGAATTTTAGAATTTTAGAATTTTAGAATTTTAGAATTTTAGAATTTTAGAATTTTAGAATTTTAGAATTTTAGAATTTTAGAATTTTAGAATTTTAGAATTTTAGAATTTTAGAATTTTAGAATTTTAGAATTTTAGAATTTTAGAATTTTAGAATTTTAGAATTTTAGAATTTTAGAATTTTAGAATTTTAGAATTTTAGAATTTTAGAATTTTAGAATTTTAGAATTTTAGAATTTTAGAATTTTAGAATTTTAGAATTTTAGAATTTTAGAATTTTAGAATTTTAGAATTTTAGAATTTTAGAATTTTAGAATTTTAGAATTTTAGAATTTTAGAATTTTAGAATTTTAGAATTTTAGAATTTTAGAATTTTAGAATTTTAGAATTTTAGAATTTTAGAATTTTAGAATTTTAGAATTTTAGAATTTTAGAATTTTAGAATTTTAGAATTTTAGAATTTTAGAATTTTAGAATTTTAGAATTTTAGAATTTTAGAATTTTAGAATTTTAGAATTTTAGAATTTTAGAATTTTAGAATTTTAGAATTTTAGAATTTTAGAATTTTAGAATTTTAGAATTTTAGAATTTTAGAATTTTAGAATTTTAGAATTTTAGAATTTTAGAATTTTAGAATTTTAGAATTTTAGAATTTTAGAATTTTAGAATTTTAGAATTTTAGAATTTTAGAATTTTAGAATTTTAGAATTTTAGAATTTTAGAATTTTAGAATTTTAGAATTTTAGAATTTTAGAATTTTAGAATTTTAGAATTTTAGAATTTTAGAATTTTAGAATTTTAGAATTTTAGAATTTTAGAATTTTAGAATTTTAGAATTTTAGAATTTTAGAATTTTAGAATTTTAGAATTTTAGAATTTTAGAATTTTAGAATTTTAGAATTTTAGAATTTTAGAATTTTAGAATTTTAGAATTTTAGAATTTTAGAATTTTAGAATTTTAGAATTTTAGAATTTTAGAATTTTAGAATTTTAGAATTTTAGAATTTTAGAATTTTAGAATTTTAGAATTTTAGAATTTTAGAATTTTAGAATTTTAGAATTTTAGAATTTTAGAATTTTAGAATTTTAGAATTTTAGAATTTTAGAATTTTAGAATTTTAGAATTTTAGAATTTTAGAATTTTAGAATTTTAGAATTTTAGAATTTTAGAATTTTAGAATTTTAGAATTTTAGAATTTTAGAATTTTAGAATTTTAGAATTTTAGAATTTTAGAATTTTAGAATTTTAGAATTTTAGAATTTTAGAATTTTAGAATTTTAGAATTTTAGAATTTTAGAATTTTAGAATTTTAGAATTTTAGAATTTTAGAATTTTAGAATTTTAGAATTTTAGAATTTTAGAATTTTAGAATTTTAGAATTTTAGAATTTTAGAATTTTAGAATTTTAGAATTTTAGAATTTTAGAATTTTAGAATTTTAGAATTTTAGAATTTTAGAATTTTAGAATTTTAGAATTTTAGAATTTTAGAATTTTAGAATTTTAGAATTTTAGAATTTTAGAATTTTAGAATTTTAGAATTTTAGAATTTTAGAATTTTAGAATTTTAGAATTTTAGAATTTTAGAATTTTAGAATTTTAGAATTTTAGAATTTTAGAATTTTAGAATTTTAGAATTTTAGAATTTTAGAATTTTAGAATTTTAGAATTTTAGAATTTTAGAATTTTAGAATTTTAGAATTTTAGAATTTTAGAATTTTAGAATTTTAGAATTTTAGAATTTTAGAATTTTAGAATTTTAGAATTTTAGAATTTTAGAATTTTAGAATTTTAGAATTTTAGAATTTTAGAATTTTAGAATTTTAGAATTTTAGAATTTTAGAATTTTAGAATTTTAGAATTTTAGAATTTTAGAATTTTAGAATTTTAGAATTTTAGAATTTTAGAATTTTAGAATTTTAGAATTTTAGAATTTTAGAATTTTAGAATTTTAGAATTTTAGAATTTTAGAATTTTAGAATTTTAGAATTTTAGAATTTTAGAATTTTAGAATTTTAGAATTTTAGAATTTTAGAATTTTAGAATTTTAGAATTTTAGAATTTTAGAATTTTAGAATTTTAGAATTTTAGAATTTTAGAATTTTAGAATTTTAGAATTTTAGAATTTTAGAATTTTAGAATTTTAGAATTTTAGAATTTTAGAATTTTAGAATTTTAGAATTTTAGAATTTTAGAATTTTAGAATTTTAGAATTTTAGAATTTTAGAATTTTAGAATTTTAGAATTTTAGAATTTTAGAATTTTAGAATTTTAGAATTTTAGAATTTTAGAATTTTAGAATTTTAGAATTTTAGAATTTTAGAATTTTAGAATTTTAGAATTTTAGAATTTTAGAATTTTAGAATTTTAGAATTTTAGAATTTTAGAATTTTAGAATTTTAGAATTTTAGAATTTTAGAATTTTAGAATTTTAGAATTTTAGAATTTTAGAATTTTAGAATTTTAGAATTTTAGAATTTTAGAATTTTAGAATTTTAGAATTTTAGAATTTTAGAATTTTAGAATTTTAGAATTTTAGAATTTTAGAATTTTAGAATTTTAGAATTTTAGAATTTTAGAATTTTAGAATTTTAGAATTTTAGAATTTTAGAATTTTAGAATTTTAGAATTTTAGAATTTTAGAATTTTAGAATTTTAGAATTTTAGAATTTTAGAATTTTAGAATTTTAGAATTTTAGAATTTTAGAATTTTAGAATTTTAGAATTTTAGAATTTTAGAATTTTAGAATTTTAGAATTTTAGAATTTTAGAATTTTAGAATTTTAGAATTTTAGAATTTTAGAATTTTAGAATTTTAGAATTTTAGAATTTTAGAATTTTAGAATTTTAGAATTTTAGAATTTTAGAATTTTAGAATTTTAGAATTTTAGAATTTTAGAATTTTAGAATTTTAGAATTTTAGAATTTTAGAATTTTAGAATTTTAGAATTTTAGAATTTTAGAATTTTAGAATTTTAGAATTTTAGAATTTTAGAATTTTAGAATTTTAGAATTTTAGAATTTTAGAATTTTAGAATTTTAGAATTTTAGAATTTTAGAATTTTAGAATTTTAGAATTTTAGAATTTTAGAATTTTAGAATTTTAGAATTTTAGAATTTTAGAATTTTAGAATTTTAGAATTTTAGAATTTTAGAATTTTAGAATTTTAGAATTTTAGAATTTTAGAATTTTAGAATTTTAGAATTTTAGAATTTTAGAATTTTAGAATTTTAGAATTTTAGAATTTTAGAATTTTAGAATTTTAGAATTTTAGAATTTTAGAATTTTAGAATTTTAGAATTTTAGAATTTTAGAATTTTAGAATTTTAGAATTTTAGAATTTTAGAATTTTAGAATTTTAGAATTTTAGAATTTTAGAATTTAGAATTTTAGAATTTTAGAATTTTAGAATTTTAGAATTTTAGAATTTTAGAATTTTAGAATTTTAGAATTTTAGAATTTTAGAATTTTAGAATTTTAGAATTTTAGAATTTTAGAATTTTAGAATTTTAGAATTTTAGAATTTTAGAATTTTAGAATTTTAGAATTTTAGAATTTTAGAATTTTAGAATTTTAGAATTTTAGAATTTTAGAATTTTAGAATTTTAGAATTTTAGAATTTTAGAATTTTAGAATTTTAGAATTTTAGAATTTTAGAATTTTAGAATTTTAGAATTTTAGAATTTTAGAATTTTAGAATTTTAGAATTTTAGAATTTTAGAATTTTAGAATTTTAGAATTTTAGAATTTTAGAATTTTAGAATTTTAGAATTTTAGAATTTTAGAATTTTAGAATTTTAGAATTTTAGAATTTTAGAATTTTAGAATTTTAGAATTTTAGAATTTTAGAATTTTAGAATTTTAGAATTTTAGAATTTTAGAATTTTAGAATTTTAGAATTTTAGAATTTTAGAATTTTAGAATTTTAGAATTTTAGAATTTTAGAATTTTAGAATTTTAGAATTTTAGAATTTTAGAATTTTAGAATTTTAGAATTTTAGAATTTTAGAATTTTAGAATTTTAGAATTTTAGAATTTTAGAATTTTAGAATTTTAGAATTTTAGAATTTTAGAATTTTAGAATTTTAGAATTTTAGAATTTTAGAATTTTAGAATTCTAGAATTTTAAAATTTTAGAATTTTAGAATTTTAGAATTTTAGAATTTTAGAATATAGAATTTTAGAATTTTAGAATTTTAGAATTTTAGAATTTTAGAATTTTAGAATTTTAGAATTTTAGAATTTTAGAATTTTAGAATTTTAGAATTTTAGAATTTTAGAATTTTAGAATTTTAGAATTTTAGAATTTTAGAATTTTAGAATTTTAGAATTTTAGAATTTTAGAATTTTAGAATTTTAGAATTTTAGAATTTTAGAATTTTAGAATTTTAGAATTTTAGAATTTTAGAATTTTAGAATTAGAATTTAGAATTTTAGAATTTTAGAATTTTAGAATTTTAGAATTTTAGAATTTTAGAATTTTAGAATTTTAGAATTTTAGAATTTTTAGAATTTTAGAATTTTAGAATTTTAGAATTTTAGAATTTTAGAATTTTAGAATTTTAGAATTTCTAGAATTTTAGAATTTTAGAATTTTAGATTAGAATTTTAGAATTTTAGAATTTTAGAATTTTAGAATTTAGAATTTTAGAATTTTAGAATTTTAGAATTTTAGAATTTTAGAATTATTTTAGAATTTTAGAATTTAGAATTTTAGAATTTTAGAATTTTAGAATTTTAGAATTTTAGAATTTTAGAATTTTAGAATTTTAGAATTTTAGAATTTTAGAATTTTAGAATTTTAGAATTTTAGAATTTTAGAATTTAGAATTTTAGAATTTTAGAATTTAGAATTTTAGAATTTTAGAATTTTAGAATTTTAGAATTTTAGAATTTTAGAATTTTAGAATTTTAGAATTTTAGAATTTAGAATTTTAGAATTTAGAATTTTAGAATTTTAGAATTTTAGAATTTTAGAATTTAGAATTTTAGAATTTTAGAATTTTAGAATTTAGAATTTTAGAATTTTAGAATTTTAGAATTTTAGAATTTTAGAATTTTAGAATTTTAGAATTTTAGAATTTTAGAATTTTAGAATTTTAGAATTTTAGAATTTTAGAATTTTAGAATTTTAGAATTTTAGAATTTAGAATTTTAGAATTTTAGAATTTTAGAATTTTAGAATTTTAGAATTTTAGAATTTTAGAATTTAGAATTTAGAATTTTAGAATTTTAGAATTTTAGAATTTTAGAATTTAGAATTTTAGAATTTTAGAATTTTAGAATTTTAGAATTTTAGAATTTAGAATTTTAGAATTTTAGAATTTTAGAATTTTAGAATTTTAGAATTTTAGAATTTTAGAATTTTAGAATTTAGAATTTTAGAATTTTAGAATTTTAGAATTTTAGAATTTTAGAATTTTAGAATTTTAGAATTTAGAATTTTAGAATTTTAGAATTTTAGAATTTTAGAATTTTAGAATTTTAGAATTTTAGAATTTTAGAATTTTAGAATTTTAGAATTTTAGAATTTTAGAATTTTAGAATTTTAGAATTTTAGAATTTTAGAATTTTAGAATTTTAGAATTTTAGAATTTAGAATTTTAGAATTTTAGAATTTTAGAATTTTAGAATTTTAGAATTTTAGAATTTTAGAATTTTAGAATTTTAGAATTTAATTTTAGAATTTTAGAATTTTAGAATTTTAGAATTTTAGAATTTAGAATTTAGAATTTAGAATTTTAGAATTTAGAATTTTAGAATTTTAGAATTTTAGAATTTTAGAATTTTAGAATTTTAGAATTTTAGAATTTTAGAATTTTAGAATTTAGAATTTTAGAATTTTAGAATTTTAGAATTTAGAATTTTAGAATTTTAGAATTTTAGAATTTTAGAATTTTAGAATTTTAGAATTTAGAATTTTAGAATTTTAGAATTTAGAATTTTAGAATTTTAGAATTTTAGAATTTTAGAATTTTAGAATTTTAGAATTTTAGAATTTTAGAATTTTAGAATTTAGAATTTTAGAATTTTAGAATTTTAGAATTTTAGAATTTTTAGAATTTTAGAATTTTAGAATTTTAGAATTTTAGAATTTTAGAATTTTAGAATTTTAGAATTTTAGAATTTTAGAATTTTAGAATTTTAGAATTTTAGAATTTTAGAATTTTAGAATTTTAGAATTTTAGAATTTTAGAATTTTAGAATTTAGAATTTTAGAATTTTAGAATTTTAGAATTTTAGAATTTTAGAATTTTAGAATTTTAGAATTTTAGAATTTTAGAATTTTAGAATTTTAGAATTTTAGAATTTTAGAATTTTAGAATTTTAGAATTTTAGAATTTAGAATTTTAGAATTTTAGAATTTTAGAATTTTAGAATTTTAGAATTTTAGAATTTTAGAATTTTAGAATTTTAGAATTTTAGAATTTTAGAATTTTAGATTTTAGAATTTTAGAATTTTAGAATTTTAGAATTTTAGAATTTTAGAATTTTAGAATTTTAGAATTTAGAATTTTAGAATTTAGATTTAGAATTTTAGAATTTAGAATTTTAGAATTTTAGAATTTTAGAATTTTAGAATTTAGAATTTTAGAATTTTAGAATTTTAGAATTTTAGAATTTTAGAATTTTAGAATTTTAGAATTTTAGAATTTTAGAATTTTAGAATTTTAGAATTTTAGAATTTTAGAATTTTAGAATTTTAGAATTTTAGAATTTTAGAATTTTAGAATTTTAGAATTTTAGAATTTTAGAATTTTAGAATTTTAGAATTTTAGAATTTTAGAATTTAGAATTTTAGAATTTTAGAATTTTAGAATTTTAGAATTTAGAATTTTAGAATTTAGAATTTAGAATTTTAGAATTTAGAATTTTAGAATTTTAGAATTTTAGAATTTTAGAATTTTAGAATTTTAGAATTTTAGAATTTTAGAATTTTAGAATTTTAGAATTTTAGAATTTTAGAATTTAGAATTTTAGAATTTTAGAATTTTAGAATTTTAGAATTTTAGAATTTTAGAATTTTAGAATTTTAGAATTTTAGAATTTAGAATTTTAGAATTTAGATTTAGAATTTTAGAATTTTAGAATTTTAGAATTTTAGAATTTTAGAATTTAGAATTTTAGAATTTTAGAATTTTAGAATTTTAGAATTTTAGAATTTTAGAATTTTAGAATTTTAGAATTTAGAATTTTAGAATTTTAGAATTTTAGAATTTTAGAATTTTAGAATTTTAGAATTTTAGAATTTTAGAATTTTAGAATTTTAGAATTTTAGAATTTTAGAATTTTAGAATTTAGAATTTTAGAATTTTAGAATTTTAGAATTTTAGAATTTTAGAATTTAGAATTTTAGAATTTTAGAATTTTAGAATTTTAGAATTTTAGAATTTTAGAATTTTAGAATTTAGAATTTTAGAATTTAGAATTTTAGAATTTTAGAATTTTAGAATTTTAGAATTTTAGAATTTAGATTTTAGAATTTTAGAATTTAGAATTTTAGAATTTTAGAATTTAGAATTTTAGAATTTTAGAATTTTAGAATTTTAGAATTTTAGAATTTAGAATTTTAGAATTTTAGAATTTTAGAATTTTAGAATTTTAGAATTTTAGAATTTTAGAATTTTAGAATTTAGAATTTTAGAATTTTAGAATTTAGAATTTTAGAATTTTAGAATTTTAGAATTTAGAATTTTAGAATTTAGAATTTTAGAATTTTAGAATTTTAGAATTTTAGAATTTTAGAATTTTAGAATTTTAGAATTTTAGAATTTTAGAATTTTAGAATTTAGAATTTAGAATTTTAGAATTTTAGAATTTAGAATTTAGAATTTTAGAATTTTAGAATTTAGAATTTTAGAATTTTAGAATTTTAGAATTTTAGAATTTTAGAATTTTAGAATTTTAGAATTTAGAATTTTAGAATTTTAGAATTTTAGAATTTTAGAATTTTAGAATTTTAGAATTTTAGAATTTTAGAATTTTAGAATTTAGAATTTTAGAATTTTAGAATTTAGAATTTAGAATTTTAGAATTTTAGAATTTTAGAATTTTAGAATTTTAGAATTTTAGAATTTTAGAATTTTAGAATTTAGATTTTAGAATTTTAGAATTTTAGAATTTTAGAATTTTAGAATTTTAGAATTTAGAATTTTAGAATTTTAGAATTTTAGAATTTTAGAATTTAGAATTTAGAATTTTAGAATTTTAGAATTTTAGAATTTTAGAATTTTAGATTTTAGAATTTAGATTTTAGAATTTTAGAATTTAGAATTTTAGAATTTTAGAATTTTAGAATTTTAGAATTTTAGAATTTTAGAATTTTAGAATTTTAGAATTTTAGAATTTTAGAATTTTAGAATTTTAGAATTTTAGAATTTTAGAATTTTAGAATTTAGAATTTTAGAATTTTAGAATTTTAGAATTTTAGAATTTTAGAATTTTAGAATTTTAGAATTTTAGAATTTAGAATTTTAGAATTTTAGAATTTTAGAATTTTAGAATTTTAGAATTTTAGAATTTTAGAATTTTAGAATTTTAGAATTTTAGAATTTTAGAATTTTAGAATTTTAGAATTTAGAATTTTAGAATTTTAGAATTTTAGATTTAGATTTTAGAATTTTAGAATTTTAGAATTTTAGAATTTTAGAATTTTAGAATTTTAGAATTTTAGAATTTTAGAATTTTAGAATTTTAGAATTTTAGAATTTAGAATTTAGAATTTTAGAATTTTAGAATTTTAGAATTTTAGAATTTTAGAATTTTAGAATTTTAGAATTTTAGAATTTTAGAATTTTAGAATTTTAGAATTTTAGAATTTTAGAATTTAGAATTTTAGAATTTTAGATTTAGAATTTTAGAATTTTAGAATTTTAGAATTTTAGAATTTTAGAATTTTAGAATTTTAGAATTTTAGAATTTTAGAATTTTAGAATTTTAGAATTTTAGAATTTTAGAATTTTAGAATTTTAGAATTTTAGAATTTTAGAATTTTAGAATTTTAGAATTTTAGAATTTGAATTTTAGAATTTTAGAATTTTAGAATTTAGATTTTAGAATTTTAGAATTTTAGAATTTTAGAATTTTAGAATTTTAGAATTTTAGAATTTTAGAATTTTAGAATTTTAGAATTTTTAGAATTTTAGAATTTTAGAATTTTAGAATTTAGAATTTTAGAATTTTAGAATTTTAGAATTTTAGAATTTTAGAATTTTAGAATTTAGAATTTTAGAATTTTAGAATTTTAGAATTTTAGAATTTTAGAATTTTAGAATTTTAGAATTTTAGAATTTTAGAATTTTAGAATTTTAGAATTTTAGAATTTTAGAATTTTAGAATTTTAGAATTTTAGAATTTTAGAATTTAGAATTTTAGAATTTTAGAATTTTAGAATTTTAGAATTTTAGAATTTTAGAATTTTAGAATTTTAGAATTTTAGAATTTTAGAATTTTAGAATTTTAGAATTTTAGAATTTTAGAATTTTAGAATTTTAGAATTTTAGAATTTTAGAATTTTAGAATTTTAGAATTTTAGAATTTTAGAATTTTAGAATTTTAGAATTTTAGAATTTAGAATTTTAGAATTTTAGAATTTTAGAATTTTAGAATTTTAGAATTTTAGAATTTTAGAATTTTAGAATTTTAGAATTTTAGAATTTTAGAATTTAGAATTTTAGAATTTTAGAATTTTAGAATTTTAGAATTTTAGAATTTTAGAATTTTAGAATTTTAGATTTTAGAATTTTAGAATTTTAGAATTTTAGAATTTTAGAATTTTAGAATTTTAGAATTTTAGAATTTTAGAATTTTAGAATTTTAGAATTTTAGAATTTTAGAATTTTAGAATTTAGAATTTTAGAATTTTAGAATTTAGAATTTTAGAATTTTAGAATTTTAGAATTTTAGAATTTTAGAATTTTAGAATTTTAGAATTTAGAATTTTAGAATTTTAGAATTTTAGAATTTTAGAATTTTAGAATTTTAGAATTTTAGAATTTTAGAATTTTAGAATTTTAGAATTTTTGAATTTTAGAATTTTAGAATTTTAGAATTTTAGAATTTTAGAATTTTAGAATTTTAGAATTTTAGAATTTTAGAATTTTAGAATTTTAGAATTTTAGAATTTTAGAATTTTAGAATTTAGATTTTTAGAATTTTAGAATTTTAGAATTTTAGAATTTTAGAATTTTAGAATTTTAGAATTTTAGAATTTTAGAATTTTAGAATTTTAGAATTTAGAATTTTAGAATTTTAGAATTTTAGAATTTAGAATTTTAGAATTTTAGAATTTTAGAATTTTAGAATTTAGAATTTTAGAATTTTAGAATTTTAGAATTTTAGAATTTTAGAATTTTAGAATTTTAGAATTTTAGAATTTTAGAATTTTAGAATTTTAGAATTTTAGAATTTTAGAATTTTAGAATTTAA
>NW_026683405.1:0-58000 GCF_030247195.1 Topomyia yanbarensis | reverse complement strand
TTTTTTAAAAATATTCTCCCATGTGCCGGTAATGTAGGACCACTGAAGGAAAAAATTATTTTCTCAAAAGCCTCAACTACTAGAGCAACGTAAAATAGCAATTCTAGTAGCCAAATGGGTCCTCTAAAATACCTATAGTAGCTCATATTGCCTAAATTGAATTTAGTATTTTTTATGATTTTTTTAAATGTTCTCCCATATACCGGTAATGTAGGACCACTGAAGGAAAAAATTATTTTCTCAAAAACCTCAACTACTAGAGCAACGTAAAATAGCAATTCTAGTAGCCAAATAGGTCCTCTAAAATACCTATAGTAGCTCATATTGCCTAAATTGACTTTAGTATTTTTTATGATTTTTTTAAATGTTCTCCCATGTACCGGTAATGTAGGACCACTGAAGGAAAAAATTATTTTCTCAAAAGCCTCAACTACTAGAGCAACGTAAAATAGCAATTCTAGTAGCAAAATGGGTCCTCTAAAATACCTATAGTAGCTCATATTGCCTAAATTGACTTTAGTTTTTTTTATGATTTTTTTAAATGTTCTCCCATATACCGGTAATGTAGGACCACTGAAGGAAAAAATTATTTTCTCAAAAGCCTCAACTACTAGAGCAACGTAAAATAGCAATTCTAGTAGCCAAATGTGTCCTCTAAAATACCTATAGTAGCTCATATTGCCTAAATTGACTTTAGTTTTTTTATGATTTTTTTAAATGTTCTCCCATATACCGGTAATGTAGGACCACTGAAGGAAAAAATTATTTTCTCAAAAGCCTCAACTACTAGAGCAACGTAAAATAGCAATTCTAGTAGCCAAATGGGTCCTCTAAAATACCTATAGTAGCTCATATTGCCTAAATTGACTTTAGTATTTTTTATGATTTTTTAAAAATATTCTCCCATGTGCCGGTAATGTAGGAGCACTGAAGGAAAAAATTATTTTCTCAAAAGCCTCAACTACTAGAGCAACGTAAAATAGCAATTCTAGTAACCAAATGTGTCCTCTAAAATACCTATAGTAGCTCATATTGCCTAAATTGACTTTAGTATTTTTTATGATTTTTTTAAAATATTCTCCCATGTGCCGGTAATGTAGGAGCACTGAAGGAAAAAATTATTTTCTCAAAAGCCTCAACTACTAGAGCAACGTAAAATAGCAATTCTAGTAGCCAAATGTGTCCTCTAAAATACCTATAGTAGCTCATATTGCCTAAATTGACTTTAGTATTTTTTATGATTTTTTTAAAATATTCTTCCATATACCGGTAATGTAGGACCACTGAAGGAAAAAATTATTTTCTCAAAAGCCTCAACTACTAGAGCAACGTAAAATAGCAATTCTAGTAGCCAAATAGATCCTCTAAAATACCTATAGTAGCTCATATTGCCTAAATTGACTTTAGTATTTTTTATGTTTTTTTATACCTATAGTTGCTCATATTGCCTAAATTGACTTTAGTATTTTTTATGATTTTTTAAAAATATTCTCCCATGTGCCGGTAATGTAGGAGCACTGAAGGAAAAAATTATTTTCTCAAAAGCCTCAACTACTAGAGCAACGTAAAATAGCAATTCTAGTAACCAAATGTGTCCTCTAAAATACCTATAGTAGCTCATATTGCCTAAATTGACTTTAGTATTTTTTATGATTTTTTTAAAATATTCTCCCATGTGCCGGTAATGTAGGAGCACTGAAGGAAAAAATTATTTTCTCAAAAGCCTCAACTACTAGAGCAACGTAAAATAGCAATTCTAGTAGCCAAATGTGTCCTCTAAAATACCTATAGTAGCTCATATTGCCTAAATTGACTTTAGTATTTTTTATGATTTTTTAAATGTTCTCCCATATACCGGTAATGTAGGACCACTGAAGGAAAAAATTATTTTCTCAAAAGCCTCAACTACTAGAGCAACGTAAAATAGCAATTCTAGTAACCAAATGTGTCCTCTAAAATACCTATAGTAGCTCATATTGCCTAAATTGACTTTAGTATTTTTTATGATTTTTTTAAAATATTCTCCCATGTGCCGGTAATGTAGGAGCACTGAAGGAAAAAATTATTTTCTCAAAAGCCTCAACTACTAGAGCAACGTAAAATAGCAATTCTAGTAGCCAAATAGGTCCTCTAAAATACCTATAGTAGCTCATATTGCCTAAATTGACTTTAGTATTTTTTATGATTTTTTAAAAATATTCTCCCATGTGCCGGTAATGTAGGACCACTGAAGGAAAAAATTATTTTCTCAAAAGCCTCAACTACTAGAGCAACGTAAAATAGCAATTCTAGTAACCAAATGTGTCCTCTAAAATACCTATAGTAGCTCACATTGCCTAAATTGACTTTAGTTTTTTTTATGATTTTTTTAAATGTTCTCCCATATACCGGTAATGTAGGACCACTGAAGGAAAAAATTATTTTCTCAAAAGCCTCAACTACTAGAGCAACGTAAAATAGAAATTCTAGTAGCCAAATGGGTCCTCTAAAATACCTATAGTAGCTCATATTGCCTAAATTGACTTTAGTATTTTTTATGATTTTTTAAAAATATTCTCCCATGTGCCGGTAATGTAGGACCACTGAAGGAAAAAATTATTTTCTCAAAAGCCTCAACTACTAGAACAACGTAAAATAGCAATTCTAGTAACCAAATGTGTCCTCTAAAATACCTATAGTAGCTCGTATTGCCTAAATTGACTTTAGTATTTTTTATGATTTTTTTAAAATATTCTCCCATGTGCCGGTAATGTAGGAGCACTGAAGGAAAAAATTATTTTCTCAAAAGCCTCAACTACTAGAGCAACGTAAAATAGCAATTCTAGTAACCAAATGTGTCCTCTAAAATACCTATAGTAGCTCATATTGCCTAAATTGACTTTAGTATTTTTTATGATTTTTTTAAAATATTCTCCCATATGCCGGTAATGTAGGAGCACTGAAGGAAAAAATTATTTTCTCAAAAGCCTCAACTACTAGAGCAACGTAAAATAGCAATTCTAGTAGCCAAATGTGTCCTCTAAAATACCTATAGTAGCTCATATTGCCTAAATTGACTTTAGTATTTTTTATGATTTTTTTAAAATATTCTTCCATATACCGGTAATGTAGGACCACTGAAGGAAAAAATTATTTTCTCAAAAGCCTCAACTACTAGAGCAACGTAAAATAGCAATTCTAGTAGCCAAATAGGTCCTCTAAAATACCTATAGTAGCTCATATTGCCTAAATTGACTTTAGTATTTTTTATGATTTTTTAAAAATATTCTCCCATGTGCCGGTAATGTAGGACCACTGAAGGAAAAAATTATTTTCTCAAAAGCCTCAACTACTAGAGCAACGTAAAATAGCAATTCTAGTAACCAAATGTGTCCTCTAAAATACCTATAGTAGCTCATATTGCCTAAATTGACTTTAGTTTTTTTTATGATTTTTTTAAATGTTCTCCCATATACCGGTAATGTAGGACCACTGAAGGAAAAAATTATTTTCTCAAAAGCCTCAACTACTAGAGCAACGTAAAATAGAAATTCTAGTAGCCAAATGGGTCCTCTAAAATACCTATAGTAGCTCATATTGCCTAAATTGACTTTAGTATTTTTTATGATTTTTTAAAAATATTCTCCCATGTGCCGGTAATGTAGGACCACTGAAGGAAAAAATTATTTTCTCAAAAGCCTCAACTACTAGAGCAACGTAAAATAGCAATTCTAGTAACCAAATGTGTCCTCTAAAATACCTATAGTAGCTCATATTGCCTAAATTGACTTTAGTATTTTTTATGATTTTTTTAAAATATTCTCCCAAGTGCCGGTAATGTAGGAGCACTGAAGGAAAAAATTATTTTCTCAAAAGCCTCAACTACTAGAGCAACGTAAAATAGCAATTCTAGTAACCAAATGTGTCCTCTAAAATACCTATAGTAGCTCATATTGCCTAAATTGACTTTAGTATTTTTTATGATTTTTTTAAAATATTCTCCCATGTGCCGGTAATGTAGGAGCACTGAAGGAAAAAATTATTTTCTCAAAAGCCTCAACTACTAGAGCAACGTAAAATAGCAATTCTAGTAGCAAAATGTGTCCTCTAAAATACCTATAGTAGCTCATATTGCCTAAATTGACTTTAGTATTTTTTATGATTTTTTTAAAATATTCTTCCATATACCGGTAATGTAGGACCACTGAAGGAAAAAATTATTTTCTCAAAAGCCTCAACTACTAGAGCAACGTAAAATAGCAATTCTAGTAGCCAAATGGGTCCTCTAAAATACCTATAGTAGCTCATATTGCCTAAATTGACTTTAGTATTTTTTATGATTTTTTTAAATGTTCTCCCATATACCGGTAATGTAGGACCACTGAAGGAAAAAATTATTTTCTCAAAAGCCTCAACTACTAGAGCAACGTAAAATAGCAATTCTAGTAGCCAAATGGGTCCTCTAAAATACCTATAGTAGCTCATATTGCCTAAATTGACTTTAGTATTTTTTATGATTTTTTAAAAATATTCTCCCATGTGCCGGTAATGTAGGAGCACTGAAGGAAAAAATTATTTTCTCAAAAGCCTCAACTACTAGAGCAACGTAAAATAGCAATTCTAGTAGCCAAATGGGTCCTCTAAAATACCTATAGTAGCTCATATTGCCTAAATTGAATTTAGTATTTTTTATGATTTTTTTAAATGTTCTCCCATATACCGGTAATGTAGGACCACTGAAGGAAAAAATTATTTTCTCAAAAGCCTCAACTACTAGAGCAACGTAAAATAGCAATTCTAGTAACCAAATGTGTCCTCTAAAATACCTATAGTAGCTCATATTGCCTAAATTGACTTTAGTATTTTTTATGATTTTTTAAATGTTCTCCCATATACCGGTAATGTAGGACCACTGAAGGAAAAAATTATTTTCTCAAAAGCCTCAACTACTAGAGCAACGTAAAATAGCAATTCTAGTAGCCAAATGTGTCCTCTAAAATACCTATAGTAGCTCATATTGCCTAAATTGACTTTAGTATTTTTTATGATTTTTTTAAAATATTCTTCCATATACCGGTAATGTAGGACCACTGAAGGAAAAAATTATTTTCTCAAAAGCCTCAACTACTAGAGCAACGTAAAATAGCAATTCTAGTAGCCAAATAGATCCTCTAAAATACCTATAGTAGCTCATATTGCCTAAATTGACTTTAGTATTTTTTATGTTTTTTTATACCTATAGTTGCTCATATTGCCTAAATTGACTTTAGTATTTTTTATGATTTTTTAAAAATATTCTCCCATGTGCCGGTAATGTAGGAGCACTGAAGGAAAAAATTATTTTCTCAAAAGCCTCAACTACTAGAGCAACGTAAAATAGCAATTCTAGTAACCAAATGTGTCCTCTAAAATACCTATAGTAGCTCATATTGCCTAAATTGACTTTAGTATTTTTTATGATTTTTTTAAAATATTCTCCCATGTGCCGGTAATGTAGGAGCACTGAAGGAAAAAATTATTTTCTCAAAAGCCTCAACTACTAGAGCAACGTAAAATAGCAATTCTAGTAGCCAAATGTGTCCTCTAAAATACCTATAGTAGCTCATATTGCCTAAATTGACTTTAGTATTTTTTATGATTTTTTAAATGTTCTCCCATATACCGGTAATGTAGGACCACTGAAGGAAAAAATTATTTTCTCAAAAGCCTCAACTACTAGAGCAACGTAAAATAGCAATTCTAGTAACCAAATGTGTCCTCTAAAATACCTATAGTAGCTCATATTGCCTAAATTGACTTTAGTATTTTTTATGATTTTTTTAAAATATTCTCCCATGTGCCGGTAATGTAGGAGCACTGAAGGAAAAAATTATTTTCTCAAAAGCCTCAACTACTAGAGCAACGTAAAATAGCAATTCTAGTAGCCAAATAGGTCCTCTAAAATACCTATAGTAGCTCATATTGCCTAAATTGACTTTAGTATTTTTTATGATTTTTTAAAAATATTCTCCCATGTGCCGGTAATGTAGGACCACTGAAGGAAAAAATTATTTTCTCAAAAGCCTCAACTACTAGAGCAACGTAAAATAGCAATTCTAGTAACCAAATGTGTCCTCTAAAATACCTATAGTAGCTCACATTGCCTAAATTGACTTTAGTTTTTTTTATGATTTTTTTAAATGTTCTCCCATATACCGGTAATGTAGGACCACTGAAGGAAAAAATTATTTTCTCAAAAGCCTCAACTACTAGAGCAACGTAAAATAGAAATTCTAGTAGCCAAATGGGTCCTCTAAAATACCTATAGTAGCTCATATTGCCTAAATTGACTTTAGTATTTTTTATGATTTTTTAAAAATATTCTCCCATGTGCCGGTAATGTAGGACCACTGAAGGAAAAAATTATTTTCTCAAAAGCCTCAACTACTAGAACAACGTAAAATAGCAATTCTAGTAACCAAATGTGTCCTCTAAAATACCTATAGTAGCTCGTATTGCCTAAATTGACTTTAGTATTTTTTATGATTTTTTTAAAATATTCTCCCATGTGCCGGTAATGTAGGAGCACTGAAGGAAAAAATTATTTTCTCAAAAGCCTCAACTACTAGAGCAACGTAAAATAGCAATTCTAGTAACCAAATGTGTCCTCTAAAATACCTATAGTAGCTCATATTGCCTAAATTGACTTTAGTATTTTTTATGATTTTTTTAAAATATTCTCCCATATGCCGGTAATGTAGGAGCACTGAAGGAAAAAATTATTTTCTCAAAAGCCTCAACTACTAGAGCAACGTAAAATAGCAATTCTAGTAGCCAAATGTGTCCTCTAAAATACCTATAGTAGCTCATATTGCCTAAATTGACTTTAGTATTTTTTATGATTTTTTTAAAATATTCTTCCATATACCGGTAATGTAGGACCACTGAAGGAAAAAATTATTTTCTCAAAAGCCTCAACTACTAGAGCAACGTAAAATAGCAATTCTAGTAGCCAAATAGGTCCTCTAAAATACCTATAGTAGCTCATATTGCCTAAATTGACTTTAGTATTTTTTATGATTTTTTAAAAATATTCTCCCATGTGCCGGTAATGTAGGACCACTGAAGGAAAAAATTATTTTCTCAAAAGCCTCAACTACTAGAGCAACGTAAAATAGCAATTCTAGTAACCAAATGTGTCCTCTAAAATACCTATAGTAGCTCATATTGCCTAAATTGACTTTAGTTTTTTTTATGATTTTTTTAAATGTTCTCCCATATACCGGTAATGTAGGACCACTGAAGGAAAAAATTATTTTCTCAAAAGCCTCAACTACTAGAGCAACGTAAAATAGAAATTCTAGTAGCCAAATGGGTCCTCTAAAATACCTATAGTAGCTCATATTGCCTAAATTGACTTTAGTATTTTTTATGATTTTTTAAAAATATTCTCCCATGTGCCGGTAATGTAGGACCACTGAAGGAAAAAATTATTTTCTCAAAAGCCTCAACTACTAGAGCAACGTAAAATAGCAATTCTAGTAACCAAATGTGTCCTCTAAAATACCTATAGTAGCTCATATTGCCTAAATTGACTTTAGTATTTTTTATGATTTTTTTAAAATATTCTCCCAAGTGCCGGTAATGTAGGAGCACTGAAGGAAAAAATTATTTTCTCAAAAGCCTCAACTACTAGAGCAACGTAAAATAGCAATTCTAGTAACCAAATGTGTCCTCTAAAATACCTATAGTAGCTCATATTGCCTAAATTGACTTTAGTATTTTTTATGATTTTTTTAAAATATTCTCCCATGTGCCGGTAATGTAGGAGCACTGAAGGAAAAAATTATTTTCTCAAAAGCCTCAACTACTAGAGCAACGTAAAATAGCAATTCTAGTAGCAAAATGTGTCCTCTAAAATACCTATAGTAGCTCATATTGCCTAAATTGACTTTAGTATTTTTTATGATTTTTTTAAAATATTCTTCCATATACCGGTAATGTAGGACCACTGAAGGAAAAAATTATTTTCTCAAAAGCCTCAACTACTAGAGCAACGTAAAATAGCAATTCTAGTAGCCAAATGGGTCCTCTAAAATACCTATAGTAGCTCATATTGCCTAAATTGACTTTAGTATTTTTTATGATTTTTTTAAATGTTCTCCCATATACCGGTAATGTAGGACCACTGAAGGAAAAAATTATTTTCTCAAAAGCCTCAACTACTAGAGCAACGTAAAATAGCAATTCTAGTAGCCAAATGGGTCCTCTAAAATACCTATAGTAGCTCATATTGCCTAAATTGACTTTAGTATTTTTTATGATTTTTTAAAAATATTCTCCCATGTGCCGGTAATGTAGGAGCACTGAAGGAAAAAATTATTTTCTCAAAAGCCTCAACTACTAGAGCAACGTAAAATAGCAATTCTAGTAGCCAAATGGGTCCTCTAAAATACCTATAGTAGCTCATATTGCCTAAATTGAATTTAGTATTTTTTATGATTTTTTTAAATGT
This sequence comes from Topomyia yanbarensis, assembly GCF_030247195.1. Taxonomy (NCBI): domain Eukaryota; kingdom Metazoa; phylum Arthropoda; class Insecta; order Diptera; family Culicidae; genus Topomyia; species Topomyia yanbarensis. Next base: position 49,527 of record NW_026683405.1, on the reverse strand, counting down.
TCTCCCATATACCGGTAATGTAGGACCACTGAAGGAAAAAATTATTTTCTCAAAAGCCTCAACTACTAGAGCAACGTAAAATAGCAATTCTAGTAACCAAATGTGTCCTCTAAAATACCTATAGTAGCTCATATTGCCTAAATTGACTTTAGTATTTTTTATGATTTTTTAAATGTTCTCCCATATACCGGTAATGTAGGACCACTGAAGGAAAAAATTATTTTCTCAAAAGCCTCAACTACTAGAGCAACGTAAAATAGCAATTCTAGTAACCAAATGTGTCCTCTAAAATACCTATAGTAGCTCATATTGCCTAAATTGACTTTAGTATTTTTTATGATTTTTTTAAAATATTCTCCCATGTGCCGGTAATGTAGGAGCACTGAAGGAAAAAATTATTTTCTCAAAAGCCTCAACTACTAGAGCAACGTAAAATAGCAATTCTAGTAGCCAAATGTGTCCTCTAAAATACCTATAGTAGCTCATATTGCCTAAATTGACTTTAGTATTTTTTATGATTTTTTTAAAATATTCTTCCATATACCGGTAATGTAGGACCACTGAAGGAAAAAATTATTTTCTCAAAAGCCTCAACTACTAGAGCAACGTAAAATAGCAATTCTAGTAGCCAAATGTGTCCTCTAAAATACCTATAGTAGCTCATATTGCCTAAATTGACTTTAGTATTTTTTATGATTTTTTTAAAATATTCTTCCATATACCGGTAATGTAGGACCACTGAAGGAAAAAATTATTTTCTCAAAAGCCTCAACTACTAGAGCAACGTAAAATAGCAATTCTAGTAGCCAAATGGGTCCTCTAAAATACCTATAGTAGCTCATATTGCCTAAATTGACTTTAGTATTTTTTATGATTTTTTTAAATGTTCTCCCATATACCGGTAATGTAGGACCACTGAAGGAAAAAAATATTTTCTCAAAAGCCTCAACTACTAGAGCAACGTAAAATAGCAATTCTAGTAGCCAAATGTGTCCTCTAAAATACCTATAGTAGCTCATATTGCCTAAATGGACTTTAGTATTTTTTATGATTTTTTTAAATGTTCTCCCATATACCGGTAATGTAGGACCACTGAAGGAAAAAATTATTTTCTCAAAAGCCTCAACTACTAGAGCAACGTAAAATAGCAATTCTAGTAGCCAAATGGGTCCTCTAAAATACCTATAGTAGCTCATATTGCCTAAATTGACTTTAGTATTTTTTATGATTTTTTTAAATGTTCTCCCATATACCGGTAATGTAGGACCACTGAAGGAAAAAATTATTTTCTCAAAAGCCTCAACTACTAGAGCAACGTAAAATAGCAATTCTAGTAACCAAATGTGTCCTCTAAAATACCTATAGTAGCTCATATTGCCTAAATTGACTTTAGTATTTTTTATGATTTTTTTAAATGTTCTCCCATATACCGGTAATGTAGGACCACTGAAGGAAAAAATTATTTTCTCAAAAGCCTCAACTACTAGAGCAACGTAAAATAGCAATTCTAGTAGCCAAATGGGTCCTCTAAAATACCTATAGTAGCTCATATTGCCTAAATTGACTTTAGTATTTTTTATGATTTTTTTAAATGTTCTCCCATATACCGGTAATGTAGGACCACTGAAGGAAAAAAATATTTTCTCAAAAGCCTCAACTACTAGAGCAACGTAAAATAGCAATTCTAGTAGCCAAATGTGTCCTCTAAAATACCTATAGTAGCTCATATTGCCTAAATTGACTTTAGTATTTTTTATGATTTTTTTAAAATATTCTTCCATATACCGGTAATGTAGGACCACTGAAGGAAAAAATTATTTTCTCAAAAGCCTCAACTACTAGAGCAACGTAAAATAGCAATTCTAGTAGCCAAATAGATCCTCTAAAATACCTATAGTAGCTCATATTGCCTAAATTGACTTTAGTATTTTTTATGATTTTTTTAAATGTTCTCCCATATACCGGTAATGTAGGACCACTGAAGGAAAAAATTATTTTCTCAAAAGCCTCAACTACTAGAGCAACGTAAAATAGCAATTCTAGTAGCCAAATGGGTCCTCTAAAATACCTATAGTAGCTCATATTGCCTAAATTGAATTTAGTATTTTTTATGATTTTTTTAAATGTTCTCCCATATACCGGTAATGTAGGAGCACTGAAGGAATTTTTTTTTCTCAAAAGCCTCAACTACTAGAGCAACGTAAAATAGCAATTCTAGTAGCCAAATGTGTCCTCTAAAATACCTATAGTAGCTCATATTGCCTAAATTGACTTTAGTATTTTTTATGATTTTTTAAATGTTCTCCCATATACCGGTAATGTAGGACCACTGAAGGAAAAAATTATTTTCTCAAAAGCCTCAACTACTAGAGCAACGTAAAATAGCAATTCTAGTAACCAAATGTGTCCTCTAAAATACCTATAGTAGCTCATATTGCCTAAATTGACTTTAGTATTTTTTATGATTTTTTTAAAATATTCTCCCATGTGCCGGTAATGTAGGAGCACTGAAGGAAAAAATTATTTTCTCAAAAGCCTCAACTACTAGAGCAACGTAAAATAGCAATTCTAGTAGCCAAATGTGTCCTCTAAAATACCTATAGTAGCTCATATTGCCTAAATTGACTTTAGTATTTTTTATGATTTTTTTAAAATATTCTTCCATATACCGGTAATGTAGGACCACTGAAGGAAAAAATTATTTTCTCAAAAGCCTCAACTACTAGAGCAACGTAAAATAGCAATTCTAGTAGCCAAATGTGTCCTCTAAAATACCTATAGTAGCTCATATTGCCTAAATTGACTTTAGTATTTTTTATGATTTTTTTAAATGTTCTCCCATATACCGGTAATGTAGGACCACTGAAGGAAAAAATTATTTTCTCAAAAGCCTCAACTACTAGAGCAACTTAAAATAGCAATTCTAGTAACCAAATGTGTCCTCTAAAATACCTATAGTAGCTCATATTGCCTAAATTGACTTTAGTATTTTTTATGATTTTTTTAAATGTTCTCCCATATACCGGTAATGTAGGACCACTGAAGGAAAAAATTATTTTCTCAAAAACCTCAACTACTAGAGCAACGTAAAATAGCAATTCTAGTAGCCAAATGGGTCCTCTAAAATACCTATAGTAGCTCATACTGCCTAAATTGACTTTAGTATTTTTATGATTTTTTTAAATGTTCTCCCATATACCGGTAATGTAGGACCACTGAAGGAAAAAAATATTTTCTCAAAAGCCTCAACTACTAGAGCAACGTAAAATAGCAATTCTAGTAGCCAAATGTGTCCTCTAAAATACCTATAGTAGCTCATATTGCCTAAATTGACTTTAGTATTTTTTATGATTTTTTTAAATGTTCTCCCATATACCGGTAATGTAGGAGCACTGAAGGAAAAAATTATTTTCTCAAAAGCCTCAACTACTAGAGAAACGTAAAATAGCAATTCTTGTAGCCAAATGGGTCCTCTAAAATACCTATAGTAGCTCATATTGCCTAAATTGACTTTAGTATTTTTTATGATTTTTTTAAATGTTCTCCCATATACCGGTAATGTAGGACCACTGAAGGAAAAAATTATTTTCTCAAAAGCCTCAACTACTAGAGCAACGTAAAATAGCAATTCTAGTAGCCAAATGGGTCCTCTAAAATACCTATAGTAGCTCATATTGCCTAAATTGACTTTAGTATTTTTTATGATTTTTTTAAATGTTCTCCCATATACCGGTAATGTAGGACCACTGAAGGAAAAAATTAGTTTCTCAAAAGCCTCAACTACTAGAGCAACATAAAATAGCAATTCTAGTAGCCAAATGGGTCCTCTAAAATACCTATAGTAGCTCATATTGCCTAAATTGACTTTAGTATTTTTTATGATTTTTTTAAATGTTCTCCCATATACCGGTAATGTAGGACCACTGAAGGAAAAAATTATTTTCTCAAAAGCCTCAACTACTAGAGCAACGTAAAATAGCAATTCTAGTAGCCAAATGGGTCCTCTAAAATACCTATAGTAGCTCATATTGCCTAAATTGACTTTAGTTTTTTTTATGATTTTTTTTAAATGATCTCCCATATACCGGTAATGTAGGACCACTGAAGGAAAAAATTATTTTCTCAAAAGCCTCAACTACTAGAGCAACGTGAAATAGCAATTCTAGTAACCAAATGTGTCCTCTAAAATACCTATAGTAGCTCATATTGCCTAAATTGACTTTAGTATTTTTTATGATTTTTTTAAATGTTCTCCCATATACCGGTAATGTAGGACCACTGAAGGAAAAAATTATTTTCTCAAAAACCTCAACTACTAGAGCAACGTAAAATAGCAATTCTAGTAGCCAAATGGGTCCTCTAAAATACCTATAGTAGCTCATATTGCCTAAATTGACTTTAGTATTTTTTATGATTTTTTTAAATGTTCTCCCATATACCGGTAATGTAGGACCACTGAAGGAAAAAAATATTTTCTCAAAAGCCTCAACTACTAGAGCAACGTAAAATAGCAATTCTAGTAGCCAAATGTGTCCTCTAAAATACCTATAGTAGCTCATATTGCCTAAATTGACTTTAGTATTTTTTATGATTTTTTCAAATGTTCTCCCATATACCGGTAATGTAGGACCACTGAAGGAAAAAATTATTTTCTCAAAAGCCTCAACTACTAGAGCAACGTAAAATAGCAATTCTAGTAGCCAAATGGGTCCTCTAAAATACCAATATAGCTCATATTGCCTAAATTGACTTTAGTATTTTTTATGATTTTTTTAAATGTTCTCCCATATACCGGTAATGTAGGACCACTGAAGGAAAAAATTATTTTCTCAAAAGCCTCAACTACTAGAGCAACGTAAAATAGCAATTCTAGTAGCCAAATGGGTCCTCTAAAATACCTATAGTAGCTCATATTGCCTAAATTGACTTTAGTATTTTTTATGATTTTTTTAAATGTTCTCCCATATACCGGTAATGTAGGACCACTGAAGGAAAAAATTAGTTTCTCAAAAGCCTCAACTACTAGAGCAACATAAAATAGTAATTCTAGTAGCCAAATGGGTCCTCTAAAATACCTATAGTAGCTCATATTGCCTAAATTGACTTTAGTATTTTTTATGATTTTTTTAAATGTTCTCCCATATACCGGTAATGTAGGACCACTGAAGGAAAAAATTATTTTCTCAAAAGCCTCAACTACTAGAGCAACGTAAAATAGCAATTCTAGTAGCCAAATGGGTCCTCTAAAATACCTATAGTAGCTCATATTGCCTAAATTGACTTTAGTATTTTTTATGATTTTTTTAAATGTTCTCCCATATACCGGTAATGTAGGACCACTGAAGGAAAAAATTATTTTCTCAAAAGCCTCAACTACTAGAGCAACGTAAAATAGCAATTCTAGTAGCCAAATGTGTCCTCTAAAATACCTATAGTAGCTCATATTGCCTAAATTGACTTTAGTATGTTTTATGATTTTTTTAAATGTTCTCCCATATACCGGTAATGTAGGACCACTGAAGGAAAAAATTATTTTCTCAAAAGCCTCAACTACTAGAGCAACGTAAAATAGCAATTCTAGTAACCAAATGTGTCCTCTAAAATACCTATAGTAGCTCATATTGCCTAAATTGACTTTAGTATTTTTTATGATTTTTTTAAAATATTCTTCCATATACCGGTAATGTAGGACCACTGAAGGAAAAAATTATTTTCTCAAAAGCCTCAACTACTAGAGCAACGCAAAATAGCAATTCTAGTAGCCAAATAGGTCCTCTAAAATACCTATAGTAGCTCATATTGCCTAAATTGACTTTAGTATTTTTTATGATTTTTTTAAATGTTCTCCCATATACCGGTAATGTAGGACCACTGAAGGAAAAAATTATTTTCTCAAAAGCCTCAACTACTAGAGCAACGTAAAATAGCAATTCTAGTAGCCAAATGTGTCCTCTAAAATACCTATAGTAGCTCATATTGCCTAAATTGACGTTAGTATTTTTTATGATTTTTTTAAATGTTCTCCCATATACCGGTAATGTAGGACCACTGAAGGAAAAAATTATTTTCTCAAAAGCCTCAACTACTAGAGCAACGTAAAATAGCAATTCTAGTAGCCAAATGGGTCCTCTAAAATACCTATAGTAGCTCATATTGCCTAAATTGACTTTAGTTTTTTTTATGATTTTTTTAAATGTTCTCCCATATACCGGTAATGTAGGACCACTGAAGGAAAAAATTATTTTCTCAAAAGCCTCAACTACTAGAGCAACGTAAAATAGCAATTCTAGTAACCAAATATGTCCTCTAAAATACCTATAGTAGCTCATATTGCCTAAATTGACTTTAGTATTTTTTATGATTTTTTAAAAATATTCTCCCATGTGCCGGTAATGTAGGAGCACTGAAGGAAAAAATTATTTTCTCAAAAGCCTCAACTACTAGAGCAACGTAAAAAAGCAATTCTAGTAACCAAATGTGTCCTCTAAAATACCTATAGTAGCTCATATTGCCTAAATTGACTTTAGTATTTTTTATGATTTTTTTAAAATATTCTCCCATGTGCCGGTAATGTAGGACCACTGAAGGAAAAAATTATTTTCTCAAAAGCCTCAACTACTAGAGCAACGTAAAATAGCAATTCTAGTAGCCAAATGTGTCCTCTAAAATACCTATAGTAGCTCATATTGCCTAAATTGACTTTAGCATTTTTTTATGATTTTTTTAAAATATTCTTCCATATACCGGTAATGTAGGACCACTGAAGGAAAAAATTATTTTCTCAAAAGCCTCAACTACTAGAGCAACGTAAAATAGCAATTCTAGTAGCCAAATGGGTCCTCCAAAATACCTATAGTAGCTCATATTGCCTAAATTGACTTTAGTATTTTTTATGATTTTTTTAAATGTTCTCCCATATACCGGTAATGTAGGACCACTGAAGGAAAAAATTATTTTCTCAAAAGCCTCAACTACTAGAGCAACGTAAAATAGCAATTCTAGTAGCCAAATGGGTCCTCTAAAATACCTATAGTAGCTCATATTGCCTAAATTGACTTTAGTATTTTTTATGATTTTTTTAAATCTTCTCCCATATACCGGTAATGTAGGACCACTGAAGGAAAAAATTATTTTCTCAAAAGCCTCAACTACTAGAGCAACGTAAAATAGCAATTCTAGTAGCCAAATGGGTCCTCTAAAATACCTATAGTAGCTCATATTGCCTAAATTGACTTTAGTATTTTTTATGATTTTTTTAAATGTTCTCCCATATACCGGTAATGTAGGACCACTGAAGGAAAAAATTATTTTCTCAAAAGCCTCAACTACTAGAGCAACGTAAAATAGCAATTCTAGTAGCCAAATGGGTCCTCTAAAATACCTATAGTAGCTCATATTGCCTAAATTGACTTTAGTATTTTTTATGATTTTTTTAAATGTTCTCCCATATACCGGTAATGTAGGACCACTGAAGGAAAAAAATATTTTCTCAAAAGCCTCAACTACTAGAGCAACGTAAAATAGCAATTCTAGTAGCCAAATGGGTCCTCTAAAATACCTATAGTAGCTCATATTGCCTAAATTGACTTTAGTATTTTTTATGATTTTTTTAAATGTTCTCCCATATACCGGTAATGTAGGACCACTGAAGGAAAAAATTATTTTCTCAAAAGCCTCAACTACTAGAGCAACGTAAAATAGCAATTCTAGTAGCCAAATGGGTCCTCTAAAATACCTATAGTAGTCCATATTGCCTAAATTGACTTTAGTATTTTTTATGATTTTTTTAAATGTTCTCCCATATACCGGTAATGTAGGACCACTGAAGGAAAAAAATATTTTCTCAAAAGCTTCAACTACTAGAGCAACGTAAAATAGCAATTCTAGTAACCAAATGTGTCCTCTAAAACACCTATAGTAGCTCATAGTGCCTAAATTGACTTTAGTATTTTTTATGATTTTTTTAAAATGTTCTCCCATATACCGGTAATGTAGGACCACTGAAGGAAAAAAATATTTTCTCAAAAGCCTCAACTACTAGAGCAACGTAAAATAGCAATTCTAGTAACCAAATGTGTCCTCTAAAATACCTATAGTAGCTCATATTGCCTGAATTGACTTTAGCATTTTTTTATGATTTTTTAAATGCTTTCCCATATACCGGTATTGTAGGACCACTGAAGGAAAAAATTATTTTCTCAAAAGCCTCAACTACTAGAGCATCGTAAAATAGCAATTCTAGTAACCAATTGGGTCCTCCAAAATACCTATAGTAGCTCGTGTTGTCTAAATTGACTTTAGTCTTTATGATTTTTTTTAAATTATCTTCGATATTCCGCTTCTTCTATTCGCACCCTGGTGTCGAATATCTGAACAACCAGCAACCAGAAAGCTTAACTCACCAACTAAATAGCACATCTATAAATAAATTAACGTTCCTCGAATTCTGTATAAATTCGAAATACTATTAGTGCACATATAACACATTGTAGATTTCAAAAGCAAAAACAGATTTCTATGAAGTAATAACGATTAAAACAATGTAATGTTGCAATGGGAGTAGCGTTCAGATGCTAATTTTTCTGTTTTGACCTATATTGGCCAATTTTATATAAAATTCTGGTTTAAACTGATTTTATATGGGCAATATTCGGAGCACAATAAAACGGCGATTCTAGCAGTCAAATGGGCCCTTTACAATACTTACACAGTGATCCATGTTTCCTAAATTGAGTTTGGTTTTTTTTAAATATTCTTCCATATGCTACCATAGTGTAATTAGCAAAAAGCTCACTTATCGCTTGTTTGCATTGCAATATAGAATGGAATCCACACCAGGAAATAATAATACAGTTGACATAAACAAGATCGCATCGTAATTTTCTGGCTGATCATTTTACATGATTTAACCTATAAAATTACGAGCTGCACTCAGTAAGCTTGTGATACATAGTACTTAGGTGAAGCATATGTATGCCATTTTTCGACCTAGTAACTCTATGTCGGTATGGCCCAATTAGTAAAGATGCGTGCTCAGTGAGCAAATGGTTGCTGATGGTTGTAGGTTCGAATCTCTCGGTATTTACATGTGCCTTTTTTTTATTTATGATTGATCATCATACAGAAGCAGCAAGCAAAACCAACCGGTTGGTAGTAAAGTAAAAGTAGTGTACCGCCACCGAGCCCCCACCAGGGTTTATACCACCACCATATTCACAGATTTTTCTGTAATGTCACAGATTTTGTCCTAATTTTTGATCACAGATTCTTTTTTACAGATGACAGATTTTTGGCATTTTGATGAAAATTTCACAGATTTTTGGAAATATTATTGTTTTACTGCTGAGCACGCACGCTTAGCATTCCATCAAATCAAAATGCAAACCATAAAAAAATATTTTAGCGCCGCCGGGTAATATTTTCCAAAGTTGGCTTTTTGTTACATCCGTTTCAATGGAAATTTACAGGTTTCGTTCAAATGGCGTCTGTAAGGCGGGTGTAATGTGTATTTTTTCGCGTTGTCATTTGTTTGAAATTCCACTTAGCACTACATTCGAATTTTTGTTTCGCTCGAACACATTTACAAAACCCTATCATTTTATTAAACTCGCAAAAAAAAATCGGCAAATATAATTAGTTGTCCAGAGAGCGAACTATCGATTGATTGAAGAATTAACGTTTTTATTCGTCCATCACATGCCAGATTAATTTTTAAACATTTAATCCAAAATGGTATTTCCGGCACATACGATAAGGTTATACAGTTTGAAAGAAACCTGTAAATTTCCGTTGAATCAAATATAATGAAATGTTACGACGAGTGATATGAATATTACACGACCATAGCGTCATTAGAAAAAAAATCTCTACTGGCAATACCGGGTGGGATTCGAACCGACGACTATCAGTAATCATTTGCTCACTGAGCATGCCTCTTTGCTTACAAGGCCATACCAGCATATAGTTGCTTGGTTTACAAATGGCATACACACTAATAAAATATTAGCCCAGGGTACTCCAATGAGAACCAAATGAAGTGATACCTTCAATTCCATAAAAAACATGTTTCAAGGGTTGTGGAAAACGCAAGCGCATATTTCTTCGGATTTTCTGATAGCAAACTTTTCTTTTACACATCTTGTAACGTTTTGTAACATAATGGCATTATTAGCACTAATTTCAACAATAAAATTCAATGAAATTGTTTACGTTTCAACCGCCCTTTGCCTCACCTATATACGGTTCAAAAATATAATTAACATCGACAGCTGTCTTATCACACAAAGAAATTCGAGGTGTAATGTTCCCATTGGTGTAATAATAAAGCTGTTATATGGGGAAATTTTAAGTCAATACGCATTAAACAATGGATGATTACGCTGGGATATAACAATGTATGATAGACTAGAACGGCCGCACTCCATGAAACATCGCGCTTAGCCGATCTGTCTTTTTAGATTAAAGGATTGGAAAAATTGGTTAAATGAGTTAAACTAATCAATCAAATTCTGTTTAAAAAAATGTTCCTGCGATAAAACTAAAATGGGAGGCTTATTACTACCGCTACAATACATAATTTCAAGCGCAAATAGCAAATACAAGTACAAGTAACACCAAAAACTTACTGGCAACCTTACAGCGGCATTTATGAAGCAGTTCTTGCGGCCTGTACGTTTCGGTGAATGTTTCAATAATTTTCTGGCTGATAATAGAACTTACGAGCCACAATTTGCTGAGCTTGTGATAGATAGCACTCAGGTGTAGTTTATGTATGTCATCTATCGACTAAGCAACCATCTGTTAGTATGGCCCAGTAAGTAAAGAGACGTGCTCAGTGAGCGAGCAAATGGTTGCTCGATAGTCGGTTCGAATCTCGGTGTTTACCGGTTGTCATTTTTTCTAATCACACGCTATGGTCATGTAATGACGTGTTCAATGGCAGGTGCAAACCCCACCATTGTTTAGTAGATTTGAGTGCACTGTTTTATTGCACTTTCGAGTATAAGCGTTCAACTATCGAAAAGGTAGTAATTTTCATATCGCACGTAATATTATGCCTTTTGTTACATCTGATGCAATGGAAATTTACAGGCATCTTTCAAACTGTTTCGTTTGACATACTGGTTATCTTTTTTTTTTGGATCGTCATATATTTTCAAGTGGGTTCAAATCTTGACAATGGAAGACCAAGAATATAGAATTACAACATTTTGCGTGATGTATTAAGGGTATTTCACAAGTTCTACGCAACTTTTATAATTTCGTTGCTTACGAACGAAAGCAAAGACAATAATGTGAATTTTAACGCTTTTCAGCGATTGTAATTAACGAAATATGGCGGCACCCACCGTAATAGTGTGAACATAGGCACATCACCCGACAATCATTCAACTGATCCGATTGTATTGTGTGATAAATAACCAAAAAAATAAATTTTTATTAGACTCTCTCTTGCTATCTATGAGGTATGGAGTTTACAAACAAAACCCAAAGGAAGCAGTATTGCATTATATTATCAACAATTAATCATGATTCAAAAATAATTACTGCAGGCAGATTTAAATCTAACATGTTTAGCTATCACAACATAATGTGATATATTGATTCGTTTTCTGTACGAACGTGAGATCGTTTAGTTGAATATAGCACAAATCTCACAAATAGAATTCCATTTTTTTATTTTAATTTTAATATTTCAGATGCAAGTATAATCTATTTAACTATAACACATAATGTGATATATTGATTCGTTTTCTGTTCGAATGTGAGATCTTTTAGCTGAATATAACTTAAATTTCACAAATGGAACTTTTATTGTCTAGTTGAATGTAGCACACATCTCGCAAACGAATTTTCTAAAATTCCAATCTACTGTACAATCGTCATTTACACATGTTGAATGATACCATTTTGTGCATGTATCACAAGCAACCCAGTCTTGAGTGTTAGTAGCTTCGACCCTGTTATCGCCACACTTAGGACATAGGTTTACAACGTTATCAGAATGATCAATAAGAGTTTTGAGCAAATATGTTCTATATTTGATGGGATCAAAATCTTGATCATAAAGGAATTCGTTCCGAAGATATCGTTCAGCATTATTAACCACGTAAGGTCCACAATGATTGCCATCATTTTGACAGTTTATTCTCATTTCCCCGACTGTTAGGGTTTTGAAAATACTGATTATCTGTAATAATAGATCATTCGTGAACTGTCTTTCGACTTTTTCCAATGTATTCAACAACTTGCTGTACATATATTGAGGTGAATGCCTGAATTGAGAATCAAAATAGTGGAAAACCTTTTTTTCCGTGTCAATTATAGCAATTGAAAAATGATGATTATATAACAGTGGCAGTAAAACTAGTGAATGGTTCAAATTTTTAATAATGATGTCTTTCATGTCCTCATTTGAAATATTATTGCACTGCTTTTGTACCAGATGGTCAACCATTGCGAATAATAAACTGGTTTGAACATGCGATACAACCTTAGTGGGAATACCATAGTGAATACTGAAAAATTTAAGGAGAAATTCGATCAAATAATTGGAAAACCAACTGCTCCAGTTATTTTCCCAAAGAGTTTTTAAATCACCATATAAAAGCTTATATCTGCTTTTTAACAAAATCCATAAATCATCACAGGTTCTTGGTCGATCTCTAGTGTAGTAAAGTGGATCAGAAATGAGCTTATTTTCTAAAATACTACCAAATCCTTTAAATGTGGTGGAGTCGAAACCTTCAAATGCCTGATCGAAAGGAATTGTACTTTTATCGTAGACTGACTCAACATGTCTAATTTTCGAGTCAAATGGTTTGAGTATCGTTGTAGTAATATCATTACATTTTTCAACAATTCCACCTGATTTGGATGTAGCAATATTTGAAATGTATTGGCTACTTTCCTCAGCAATTGTAGACAATCGAGTTTTGGTGGTATCATCAGATACATTTTTCAATTGACGGGGGGATAGTTCATTTCGTTTACGAAATAGGCAAGCTGGCGTTGACACAGCGATCGGGCTTATTCCAGCTAAACCAAAGTTTGGTTGATCGGGTACTCTTTTTGGTGTCTTGTTTGTCTCGAAATATGACTCCATTTCTTTTGCGGAAAAAAGATCCTGTCTGTATCGTGTTCTTTTGTTTTTGGAACCTTCAATTTCACTTTTAAGCGATCGCTTTTTGAAAGTTTCTTTGGTTTTTATGATATCTGAAATATGCATATTTGTAATTTTGTCGTCATTCCAGGACGATATTGTACTTGCGAGAGATGGTGTCTGATTGTACATTTCTCCAACATCACTTCGCTGTGATTTTGGAGTTTCAAGTTTACTATTGGACCGAATACGCTTGTGTTCTGAAGGTCGAACGTTACGCGTTGATCGATTTTTGGGAATTTTTAGTCGAGCTGAAATAATCTTAGGTGCCATCTCCTTTTTATAGATATACTCGATATAATCATCTATACGTATTGGAACTTTTCCCACCGCTTTGGACAGTCTTATATCTTCTTTAACATTCTTGTGATGGGCCTCAATTACGCCGTTATTTGCTCTGTTCGCAGTTTTATTATCTATATTGCTCAACTCACTATGTTCTTCATACCAGAGGGTTGGAATCAGCATGGGAAGATACGTAACAATTCGACGTAGATATGTTGTTACGAACTTATATGTAGCTGGTTGTTTCCGGCTAAACTCAAACATGCTTTCAAATTTTTCTTCAATTATTGCTTTGAATTCGTTAAAACCTCTCTGGTAGAATGGACTTTGTGAGTATATTGTCTTCGACTTTTCATTTTCAATTTCAGATGCTGCTTTAATTCCAGCTTCAACTAAGCCGCTTTGATTTTCAGAAGCTACTATTTCAGTACAGTTTCTAAAGAAGCTCTCAAGGGATGCGTATTTTATTTTTTTTTTCATCTACTGTTTCAGCAATCAAGTATCTCCACAAATGTGAAAAAAGAGCGAAAACTTCATTGCAATCTTTTATGTCATGTATAGCTGATAGAAGACTGCGTAGATTGATTCTATCTGGATCAGCTGAATCAGTTATGTACGTGTCAACAAGAGCATAAATAATTTTTGCTACATGTGATGTGCAAAGGCGTATTATAACAATATTAATATCGTTTTCTAAATCTTTAGTCATATTGGCCATATACTGAGCACAGGCATGCAAATATTGGACAACGCTCATGGAGTTGAAAGACAGACATAATGCATTTATTCCAGCCATTGCGAAATCAGAGGTAACCGATCGAATAATTGTGTGGAGTTCTCTGTTCGACTTTATTCTTATGCGGTGTACAATTTTTAACAAGAAAATGTGAATGTTACCAGTAGTATGATCTGTTGTGAACACTTCAGCGATTGGAAATGTCATCAAACTTTTGTCTGCATCATGACATTTGATTCTGGTAACCAAACTATACATGTAGACTGTTTTATTTTTTAAATCATTTCGTGGATTTTTCCAAGCTCCTCCTGTGGCATCAAAATAGCAATCTAACGCTCTTTTGCCACGTTCGGTTGCATCTATAATAATTTTAATTTGCGCATCACTTATGAGGCCTGCGTTAAAGGGTCCAAAGTCTAGGAACCCTAACATGTCATTTTCTAAGTAAATTTTGGTTAGTGCAACCCATTGGTCACTGTCTCTTCTAAGTTCGTTACGTATTTCAGAGCCAACTTTTCTAACTACATCTTCAGATGTACAGAGCTTCAGATCTTTGTCAATCAAAAATTGATGTGATCTTTTTCCTACACCAACAATTTCAGAACGAATTAGCTCCTTAGGTCGTTCGAGCATCATTCGTTCTTTGATACGAGCGCGGTCTTTTCCTCGTACTTGATTACACATTCCATCAGGATGCTCAATACTGTCCATGTCATGCAAGATATTAAAAGTGATGTCATGCGATCCATGTGTCAAGAAAGTAGCTTTCAGTATAAATCTTTTGCATTGCATAAACTTGCAAACTGTATAAATGAGAACTGTTCTCTTAGATTTCGTTTCGGGAACATTGTCCTTTTTAAGTACAACGTACATATGACATGGAGGTGCAACATCTCTAATAATGTCATGATAGCTGGTAATTAACTTCTTTTCCTCCAAGTTAGCAACTTTTCTGACAGCATTAGTTGATCTGTAATCAATCAACCTTTTCGTTACAGGATCAATCATTTCATTGAATTGCTTCCTTGTAATCGTGAACTTATTTCCAGAGTCTTGAAAATCTTTCAAATAAAATTTCAACTGTCTGTTATCGCGATAAACTTCTGAATTAAATTTTGCTCCAGGAGGCGTTATAGTATTGAAACTAGGTGCAACTTCCAAATTAGTTCTATCATTTAAAGGGATAGATGCTAGTTCGTTATCGTAATCTTCATTTAAATAAAAGATAATTTTATCGCGATCATCTTTACATTCTGAGGACTTCTTTTTAAGTGACATATCTGTTAAATTCAAATCAGTGAGACTTTGTGTCTTCTCAATTGCTTTTGGAGAACAAACAATGGCTTTATCGAAAACTGACTGATGGTCGATGTTGTTTGGGATATTTCTCGTATATTTAGGAGAAAATCGCTCAAATTCAACTGAGGGTCCAACATCACCTGAAGTGAAACTAAGTTGTGAATTTTGGAACTCGCGTACCATAAATAAATTTAAATTTGTAGGGATGATGGCTTCTTTGGTCAAAACTTTGTGGGAGCAAACGATGGCTTTATTTGAAATTGATTGAGGCTCGTTGTTATCTGGGATATTTCTCGCTGATTTTGGAGAAAATCGCTCTAATTCTTCTGAAGGTACAATATCATCTGAATTGAAACTAGGTTGTGAATTTTGGAATTCTAGTACCATAGATGGATTTATATTTGTAGAGATGATGGCTTCGTTGGTGAAAGCGGCAGATTTCGAAATATCCGACCTGTCTTTGCCATTTATTAGTCTTTTCATATGGTTTCGTAATTCTTTGAGCTGTTTTCGCTCGAAGCTTTTCGCTTTATTCATAAATAATTTCTCTCTGAGAAAAGTGTAAATTTCTGAATTTCTTGTTAGAGTCATTGAATTGATGTCGAAGCGAAATTGCTCCACAGCATTTGCAATAATCTCTACAGTTTCTTTTGAAAAGAAATCAATTGGTCGATGTCGCAACCTTTTCGATGTTTTATTTGTATACATTTTGTTCTTGCGGTAATAACTGCTTGGTTTAAATTTCAATGAAAACAAATGGAAATATAATAGTTTATCAATAGAGTAGGAAACTACAGGAATCTTACGTGCTTAAAAAATATTCTGTGGACAATAGATTTTAATAAAGAATGATTTTTTTTTTATGAAGATATTCAAATTTAAATTTGCTCAAGTCCAAACTTGGCCGTACGAAAGAAATTGTTTTAAAGCGTTTTTGGCTATCAAAAAAGTTACATCAAACTCCTTGAGCGGGCTAAAACACGCTATCGTGCACGTACAAATTCCCTAAGGAATGTGTACGGAACGGAAGCTAGTTATAACCCTTCAAGAACTATCTAAGCGAGAGGATCAACGAGTGAGGACAAATTCAGAAGTTCGAGTGAAAATCAAATGATTATTACTACAAACCTTAGAAAATGCCAAATCTGAAGAACTCACGTTAGATTGCCAAGAAGGAAGTTTTGAAAAAGTAACCAAATTCAACAGTGTTCCAAAGACTGGTTATTCATTCATATTTCCGCGGAGTTTTTATACGAGTTTTCAACTTACATGTTCTAATTTCATTCGAAGGAAAGAGAAATAGCATTACCCTTTGCATGGCTGCCTGTGTGATCTTTGTTCTATGCGGCACACTTTACACCAAGCTAGTCCATGTTGATTAATTACATTCATCCCATCAGGTAAAACATAAGTTCATTCATATTTTTTTTTCTTTTCTTTGGTGCCTCAAGACAACAAATATGACTACATACGTAGACTATATGACTACGTACACCAAAAGATAGACAATTCATTAGGTAAAACATATGTTCATTCATATTTTTCTTTTCTATAGTGCGTCAAGATGAGAAATATAACTACATAGGTAGACTATATGACGGAAAGATAGACAATGCCTACTCGGTAAAACGTAGCCCTATTTCTCAATGTTTATGGATGAACTTATGTTTTACCTAATGTATTGTCTATCTTTCCATACACGTAGGTGATGTTGGACCCTCAGTTGAATTTGAGCGATTTTCTCCTAAATATACGAGAAATATCCCAAACAACATCGACCATCAGTCAGTTTTCGATAAAGCCATTGTTTGTTCTCCAAAAGCAATTGAGAAGACACAAAGTCTCACTGATTTGAATTTAACAGATATGTCACTTAAAAAGAAGTCCTCAGAATGTAAAGATGATCGCGATAAAATTATCTTTTATTTAAATGAAGATTACGATAACGAACTAGCATCTATCCCTTTAAATGATAGAACTAATTTGGAAGTTGCACCTAGTTTCAATACTATAACGCCTCCTGGAGCAAAATTTAATTCAGAAGTTTATCGCGATAACAGACAGTTGAAATTTTATTTGAAAGATTTTCAAGACTCTGGAAATAAGTTCACGATTACAAGGAAGCAATTCAATGAAATGATTGATCCTGTAACGAAAAGGTTGATTGATTACAGATCAACTAATGCTGTCAGAAAAGTTGCTAACTTGGAGGAAAAGAAGTTAATTACCAGCTATCATGACATTATTAGAGATGTTGCACCTCCATGTCATATGTACGTTGTACTTAAAAAGGACAATGTTCCCGAAACGAAATCTAAGAGAACAGTTCTCATTTATACAGTTTGCAAGTTTATGCAATGCAAAAGATTTATACTGAAAGCTACTTTCTTGACACATGGATCGCATGACATCACTTTTAATATCTTGCATGACATGGACAGTATTGAGCATCCTGATGGAATGTGTAATCAAGTACGAGGAAAAGACCGCGCTCGTATCAAAGAACGAATGATGCTCGAACGACCTAAGGAGCTAATTCGTTCTGAAATTGTTGGTGTAGGAAAAAGATCACATCAATTTTTGATTGACAAAGATCTGAAGCTCTGTACATCTGAAGATGTAGTTAGAAAAGTTGGCTCTGAAATACGTAACGAACTTAGAAGAGACAGTGACCAATGGGTTGCACTAACCAAAATTTACTTAGAAAATGACATGTTAGGGTTCCTAGACTTTGGACCCTTTAACGCAGGCCTCATAAGTGATGCGCAAATTAAAATTATTATAGATGCAACCGAACGTGGCAAAAGAGCGTTAGATTGCTATTTTGATGCCACAGGAGGAGCTTGGAAAAATCCACGAAATGATTTAAAAAATAAAACAGTCTACATGTATAGTTTGGTTACCAGAATCAAATGTCATGATGCAGACAAAAGTTTGATGACATTTCCAATCGCTGAAGTGTTCACAACAGATCATACTACTGGTAACATTCACATTTTCTTGTTAAAAATTGTACACCGCATAAGAATAAAGTCGAACAGAGAACTCCACACAATTATTCGATCGGTTACCTCTGATTTCGCAATGGCTGGAATAAATGCATTATGTCTGTCTTTCAACTCCATGAGCGTTGTCCAATATTTGCATGCCTGTGCTCAGTATATGGCCAATATGACTAAAGATTTAGAAAACGATATTAATATTGTTATAATACGCCTTTGCACATCACATGTAGCAAAAATTATTTATGCTCTTGTTGACACGTACATAACTGATTCAGCTGATCCAGATAGAATCAATCTACGCAGTCTTCTATCAGCTATACATGACATAAAAGATTGCAATGAAGTTTTCGCTCTTTTTTCACATTTGTGGAGATACTTGATTGCTGAAACAGTAGATGAAAAAAAATAAAATAAAATACGCATCCCTTGAGAGCTTCTTTAGAAACTGTACTGAAATAGTAGCTTCTGAAAATCAAAGCGGCTTAGTTGAAGCTGGAATTAAAGCAGCATCTGAAATTGAAAATGAAAAGTCGAAGACAATATACTCACAAAGTCCATTCTACCAGAGAGGTTTTAACGAATTCAAAGCAATAATTGAAGAAAAATTTGAAAGCATGTTTGAGTTTAGCCGGAAACAACCAGCTACATATAAGTTCGTAACAACATATCTACGTCGAATTGTTACGTATCTTCCCATGCTGATTCCAACCCTCTGGTATGAAGAACATAGTGAGTTGAGCAATATAGATAATAAAACTGCGAACAGAGCAAATAACGGCGTAATTGAGGCCCATCACAAGAATGTTAAAGAAGATATAAGACTGTCCAAAGCGGTGGGAAAAGTTCCAATACGTATAGATGATTATATCGAGTATATCTATAAAAAGGAGATGGCACCTAAGATTATTTCAGCTCGACTAAAAATTCCCAAAAATCGATCAACGCGTAACGTTCGACCTTCAGAACACAAGCGTATTCGGTCCAATAGTAAACTTGAAACTCCAAAATCACAGCGAAGTGATGTTGGAGAAATGTACAATCAGACACCATCTCTCGCAAGTACAATATCGTCCTGGAATGACGACAAAATTACAAATATGCATATTTCAGATATCATAAAAACCAAAGAAACTTTCAAAAAGCGATCGCTTAAAAGTGAAATTGAAGGTTCCAAAAACAAAAGAACACGATACAGACAGGATCTTTTTTCCGCAAAAGAAATGGAGTCATATTTCGAGACAAACAAGACACCAAAAAGAGTACCCGATCAACCAAACTTTGGTTTAGCTGGAATAAGCCCGATCGCTGTGTCAACGCCAGCTTGCCTATTTCGTAAACGAAATGAACTATCCCCCCGTCAATTGAAAAATGTATCTGATGATACCACCAAAACTCGATTGTCTACAATTGCTGAGGAAAGTAGCCAATACATTTCAAATATTGCTACATCCAAATCAGGTGGAATTGTTGAAAAATGTAATGATATTACTACAACGATACTCAAACCATTTGACTCGAAAATTAGACATGTTGAGTCAGTCTACGATAAAAGTACAATTCCTTTCGATCAGGCATTTGAAGGTTTCGACTCCACCACATTTAAAGGATTTGGTAGTATTTTAGAAAATAAGCTCATTTCTGATCCACTTTACTACACTAGAGATCGACCAAGAACCTGTGATGATTTATGGATTTTGTTAAAAAGCAGATATAAGCTTTTATATGGTGATTTAAAAACTCTTTGGGAAAATAACTGGAGCAGTTGGTTTTCCAATTATTTGATCGAATTTCTCCTTAAATTTTTCAGTATTCACTATGGTATTCCCACTAAGGTTGTATCGCATGTTCAAACCAGTTTATTATTCGCAATGGTTGACCATCTGGTACAAAAGCAGTGCAATAATATTTCAAATGAGGACATGAAAGACATCATTATTAAAAATTTGAACCATTCACTAGTTTTACTGCCACTGTTATATAATCATCATTTTTCAATTGCTATAATTGACACGGAAAAAAAGGTTTTCCACTATTTTGATTCTCAATTCAGGCATTCACCTCAATATATGTACAGCAAGTTGTTGAATACATTGGAAAAAGTCGAAAGACAGTTCACGAATGATCTATTATTACAGATAATCAGTATTTTCAAAACCCTAACAGTCGGGGAAATGAGAATAAACTGTCAAAATGATGGCAATCATTGTGGACCTTACGTGGTTAATAATGCTGAACGATATCTTCGGAACGAATTCCTTTATGATCAAGATTTTGATCCCATCAAATATAGAACATATTTGCTCAAAACTCTTATTGATCATTCTGATAACGTTGTAAACCTATGTCCTAAGTGTGGCGATAACAGGGTCGAAGCTACTAACACTCAAGACTGGGTTGCTTGTGATACATGCACAAAATGGTATCATTCAACATGTGTAAATGACGATTGTACAGTAGATTGGAATTTTAGAAAATTCGTTTGCGAGATGTGTGCTACATTCAACTAGACAATAAAAGTTCCATTTGTGAAATTTAAGTTATATTCAGCTAAAAGATCTCACATTCGAACAGAAAACGAATCAATATATCACATTATGTGTTATAGTTAAATAGATTATACTTGCATCTGAAATATTAAAATTAAAATAAAAAAATGGAATTCTATTTGTGAGATTTGTGCTATATTCAACTAAACGATCTCACGTTCGTACAGAAAACGAATCAATATATCACATTATGTTGTGATAGCTAAACATGTTAGATTTAAATCTGCCTGCAGTAATTATTTTTGAATCATGATTAATTGTTGATAATATAATGCAATACTGCTTCCTTTGGGTTTTGTTTGTAAACTCCATACCTCATAGATAGCAAGCTATAAATTTTGGATAAAAATTACTGTAGTCGGTCTCAAGCCCGAAAAAAGAGGAGAGAGTCTAATAAAAATTTATTTTTTTGGTTATTTATCACACAATACAATCGGATCAGTTGAATGATTGTCGGGTGATGTGCCTATGTTCACACTATTACGGTGGGTGCCGCCATATTTCGTTAATTACAATCGCTGAAAAGCGTTAAAATTCACATTATTGTCTTTGCTTTCGTTCGTAAGCAACGAAATTATAAAAGTTGCGTAGAACTTGTGAAATACCCTTAATACATCACGCAAAATGTTGTAATTCTATACTCTTGGTCTTCCATTGTCAAGATTTGAACCCACTTGAAAATATATGACGATCCAAAAAAAAAAGATAACCAGTATGTCAAACGAAACAGTTTGAAAGATGCCTGTAAATTTCCATTGCATCAGATGTAACAAAAGGCATAATATTACGTGCGATATGAAAATTACTACCTTTTCGATAGTTGAACGCTTATACTCGAAAGTGCAATAAAACAGTGCACTCAAATCTACTAAACAATGGTGGGGTTTGCACCTGCCATTGAACACGTCATTACATGACCATAGCGTGTGATTAGAAAAAATGACAACCGGTAAACACCGAGATTCGAACCGACTATCGAGCAACCATTTGCTCGCTCACTGAGCACGTCTCTTTACTTACTGGGCCATACTAACAGATGGTTGCTTAGTCGATAGATGACATACATAAACTACACCTGAGTGCTATCTATCACAAGCTCAGCAAATTGTGGCTCGTAAGTTCTATTATCAGCCAGAAAATTATTGAAACATTCACCGAAACGTACAGGCCGCAAGAACTGCTTCATAAATGCCGCTGTAAGGTTGCCAGTAAGTTTTTGGTGTTACTTGTACTTGTATTTGCTATTTGCGCTTGAAATTATGTATTGTAGCGGTAGTAATAAGCCTCCCATTTTAGTTTTATCGCAGGAACATTTTTTTAAACAGAATTTGATTGATTAGTTTAACTCATTTAACCAATTTTTCCAATCCTTTAATCTAAAAAGACAGATCGGCTAAGCGCGATGTTTCATGGAGTGCGGCCGTTCTAGTCTATCATACATTGTTATATCCCAGCGTAATCATCCATTGTTTAATGCGTATTGACTTAAAATTTCCCCATATAACAGCTTTATTATTACACCAATGGGAACATTACACCTCGAATTTCTTTGTGTGATAAGACAGCTGTCGATGTTAATTATATTTTTGAACCGTATATAGGTGAGGCAAAGGGCGGTTGAAACGTAAACAATTTCATTGAATTTTATTGTTGAAATTAGTGCTAATAATGCCATTATGTTACAAAACGTTACAAGATGTGTAAAAGAAAAGTTTGCTATCAGAAAATCCGAAGAAATATGCGCTTGCGTTTTCCACAACCCTTGAAACATGTTTTTTATGGAATTGAAGGTATCACTTCATTTGGTTCTCATTGGAGTACCCTGGGCTAATATTTTATTAGTGTGTATGCCATTTGTAAACCAAGCAACTATATGCTGGTATGGCCTTGTAAGCAAAGAGGCATGCTCAGTGAGCAAATGATTACTGATAGTCGTCGGTTCGAATCCCACCCGGTATTGCCAGTAGAGATTTTTTTTCTAATGACGCTATGGTCGTGTAATATTCATATCACTCGTCGTAACATTTCATTATATTTGATTCAACGGAAATTTACAGGTTTCTTTCAAACTGTATAACCTTATCGTATGTGCCGGAAATACCATTTTGGATTAAATGTTTAAAAATTAATCTGGCATGTGATGGACGAATAAAAACGTTAATTCTTCAATCAATCGATAGTTCGCTCTCTGGACAACTAATTATATTTGCCGATTTTTTTTTGCGAGTTTAATAAAATGATAGGGTTTTGTAAATGTGTTCGAGCGAAACAAAAATTCGAATGTAGTGCTAAGTGGAATTTCAAACAAATGACAACGCGAAAAAATACACATTACACCCGCCTTACAGACGCCATTTGAACGAAACCTGTAAATTTCCATTGAAACGGATGTAACAAAAAGCCAACTTTGGAAAATATTACCCGGCGGCGCTAAAATATTTTTTTATGGTTTGCATTTTGATTTGATGGAATGCTAAGCGTGCGTGCTCAGCAGTAAAACAATAATATTTCCAAAAATCTGTGAAATTTTCATCAAAATGCCAAAAATCTGTCATCTGTAAAAAAGAATCTGTGATCAAAAATTAGGACAAAATCTGTGACATTACAGAAAAATCTGTGAATATGGTGGTGGTATAAACCCTGGTGGGGGCTCGGTGGCGGTACACTACTTTTACTTTACTACCAACCGGTTGGTTTTGCTTGCTGCTTCTGTATGATGATCAATCATAAATAAAAAAACGTGTTTAATCCACCTAACAGTGTGATGAGACATTTCTTATAACTCTTATCACTCTTCGGAAATTATATCGTTTGAGAACATTTAGAACTTTATGCTTCGCGATGTTTTTGATAACACATACTACATGGGATAGTAGCAGGACTCAGAGAATCGCTCAAATCAGCATAGGACAACATCAGTGCTAGAAATCTCAAACCAAATCAATGGGAAAGCGAAAAAATGGCCCATAAAATAGACATGGCCCATAAAATGTGGTGGGAAAACTGAATTTTCCTAAAGGGGTTATATATTGTACTGAGCCAAAAAAATCGATTTTTTTAATCGATTTGAAGTTTATACTTTACTCAAATTTCCAACACGACTGAGAAATCAACGCTTTTTCTTGAAAAGGGTGATACTAGCAGTGATACCATTCAAAGAAAATCAACAGTGAATATTTCCAGACTTTTATTTCCTATTTAAGAACTATTGTGTTTTTTATATCCTAGATTGCATGATTCAGTGATCGAAACCCAAAACTTCATAAAGTATTTGAAATTATTAAATTAAAATTTGTTTTTGCTATTGAAATTTCCAAAATGATAGTATCGCCCCTTTAGCGATTGTTTACTTTTTCGGTCCCACCTATCAGCATTGAAGTATCGTTCTTACGTTTTTTTACAATAACTACCGTTCTACACCACCGATTTCGTCCGGGTTTTTTTCAATAGCGATCATTGTTACTATTTACAGCTGGTATCAGCTTGATAATCCTCAAAAAAATACGAAAATGACAGTTTCGCTTCTAAACTGCTAGCAAAAAAAGTATCGCCCTGTTTGTTTGCATGGAGCGTGGAGGGCGAAACTTTAAATAAACAAACAAAAATACAGTTTCGCCCGTTGTATTTTTTGCTGTAGTTTAAGAAAGCAATATCGTAGAATCAAAATTTTTAGGTTAATTGGTTGCGTTTCAAAGCCCTCATTCGCATGTATGAAAAAAGCCTTATGTTTACATTTGTAAGTATCGCCATTTTCACAAAAAAGGGTTGAAATGAAATCGCAGCTCCTGATATCACGCTATCTCTGAAGTGCATGCGTGCATAGTTCCAAATTTTACTTCGACATCGACTTTTTCTTCTTCTTTGCAAAGGTGACTTCCCAGTAGTATCCTTGATTTGAATTATTATCGCTAATCCTAATGCCAAAGAACAAATAAAAACCTCTCGAAAACTAACCGTTTGGGAAAATCATCATCATTACTGGAATTTTCATTTTCACGAAACTTTTCGATAACCTTCCGTCACTTGCGTTAATGCACTGTGTGCACAGTGCTCTGAAAATCTAGCGAAATCGTCTTAGGGCACCAGCGGGTCTAATTCAGAACTATCTGCGAGGCGAGTTTAATCTTTAAAGAAAACTAAAAATTAATTTCTATTCCATAATTTTCAGTTCAGCAATTCGAGAGATCGTGCTCACCGAAAGCCATGAAAAATAGACTACGTTGTGAAGCGATGGTCACTATTTATTAAAAAATCACGGTTAAATAAAAAAAAATTATACTATTAAAAAATTTCAAATAGTTTATAATTTTCACAAACTTATTACGAAAAATTGTTTAATAATCTTTCGTAATATTGTGTAAGAAAAAAGCTGAAAATTTCAGTATTTTCTCTATCTGTAACATATTAACCCTTAAGTATACCAATTAATTGGTATACGAATTGGAATAGGTTCGCCAAATTTTGGAAGAAGTCTATAAAAAAAATCCCTTGAAAATTACCTAAAAATTGTTGTAGTAAGAAATTTTAAACTAGTTTTAATTTTAAAGTAGCAACCCCTCACTGCATACTCGCTCCGGGCCGGTATGATTGACGATTTTTAGAGTGATTGCATAACCTTTCTATATGAGAAAGACAAAAATGTACCAAAGTCCAAAAAAAGTCAATTTTTGTCAAACATCTCAATGTTTCATGCATTTTAAAGTCATTTGGCATCAAAAATACAAATTTGATTTTGAAAATTTTTCATTTCAGTTTATATGGGAATTTGCTGTGTGATTGCACTCTTCAACTCGTAACTCCGGAACCGGAAGTCCAATCAATAAAAAATTCAATAGCAGCCGATGGGAAGGTTGTACCTTTCATTTGAGACTAACTTTGTGCAAATCGGTCCAGCCATCTCTGAGAAACAGAGGTCACATTTTTTCCACATACACACATACATACACACACAGACATTTTCCGATCTCGACGAACTCAGTCGATTGGCATATGACACTCGGCCCTCCGGGTCGGGATTAGATTGACGAATTTTAGAGTGAATGAGAAAGGCAAGAACATTTTTAGCAAATGTTGAAAGTTATGCATTTTGTTGGTAAGCAGTTCTATGTTTCATAGACATTAAATCAATTTTAACTTCTCTTCCTATTAAATAAAGACCCTTATTACAGTACATCTCTACAAAAACGAGATCAATTTGAAAATAAATCTGAGGACTATGATTGATTACAGAACTCTGGAATTTCCTGTTGGAATGTTTTCAGGCAGGAATTTGATATTGATGCTATTAGACAACTGTGAAATCAAGACCAATAGATCAGTTACATATCAGGACCCCATTTCGACAATTTATCAAAAGTCCTCATGATGTTTACAACAACAGGTTATCAATCTACGGATCAGATAATTGTTATTGTAATATTGAATTAAATCAGTCTGCATCAATAAATTTTCAACTTTAATCCAATATTTTTTTGGGTGTGGTGGGGGGGGGGGGGTGGGGGGCGTTGTATGGTGTTAAACCCCAAAACCTTCTCTGGGCTACGCCGTTGCTTGGAGTTATTTATTTCGCTTTTCATTTTCCGATATGTTTCAGATCGATCCGATGGTCATAAGTTAGAAAAATTGCAGTCAGAAGGTTCGCACAAATGAACATTTTTGCACTGATAAGTTATCAAGTTCCTTCCAGACAACTTGGAAGTGTTCCGTGATTATTTCTAGCGGTTGTAGACAGAAAAATGAAATACAAAATTCGATTTGTCGTAATAATGTTTGGCTTATTTCAATGGATTATTTCTATATTGAACAATAAATAAGCATAAGCATAAGCATAAGAGATCGCCCGTAGTTGCTACTCCGTTATTGACCAGAACCAAATTAGGTTGCAAAATGTTCATTGGAACAACATGCTTGGGAATAACATGATGAGCCACATTGTACAAACTATTCTGATCCCTGCATGCTGATCAATACCGACGCCGGCCACGTCCGAATGCAGATCTTCTGGGGAAGGAAGGAATGTTAGTTCGATACATGTTGCTACTAGAGACCGAGGAATCCTCTGCATCTCCACATGTATCACGGGATGGGGAGAGTTGTTAGTAAGTGTGCCAATAGCGTTATCATGTAATAATTGCTCTGGGCAGACGGCTGCCGAGAATTTGGGAAATTTATCATTTGTTGTATTAATACGATTAGCAAAATAAGCACCTTGAACTCCGGATAGCCGGCTATAAGGAGCACTGCTTATATTTTTTTAATAATATTCAATCACACAACGATTTTTTTCGTGGTTTCTATCGTGTCGGTGCTGATTTTACCCGGCGATCGTTTGAATAAAATGAGGAATCTTATACAGAAGGTTTATCAGAATCTTCCACAGGTATCGCGGAGTTGGTGGTTTGGAAGGGAATAGGGTCTAGGATTCGCTCCAAGCAAGCGATGCGACCTGTATAGCATAGTTTATTAGGTAGTAATGCAGTTAGTTTTCGAGAACACGATCGCTCGAAAAATAAGATCTACCGAGAGTATCCTGTTTTCTAAACAAAAGCAATTTCACATCCACACAGCCGATCGTGGGAGTATTGCCTAGAAAAGCTAATCTTATCTGTGTAATGGGCCGGATCACTATTTATTGTGACATTATTTAGACTAATTTCGCTATTCCTTCCCTACGATATATTTTTTGGGTTGCAAACGAGTGATAAAACGTTATACAGACAGAGAGTTATGATAGCTCTAGATGTTATAAATCAACGAAAGTATTTCCTATTTCTAATATCGGATTGTTTGTGAAATACACGTATACGAACGATTATATCGAACATTGAAGGGAAATACAGAGGATCGTTAACCTGATGCACGGGCTTGTTACCAATAACGGAACTTGAAATTAGATTCATTAAAACAGACGCGGCGAATTTTCAGTACGTATTGACCCGCGATCATCGATACTAGTTAAATTAAAGTCTTATTGGCATGATTTCCGAACAACTTTTACGGTATTGTTTTCTCGGCTATATCGCATACTCTCATTCTGCTACTATCGGCAGAAGGCTGATAGCTCCCAGTCGTCGCCGGTCTAAGGACCAAATGTCATCAATAGACTCGCGTGGAGGCATGCGATAGAATAGAAAACTAAGCTCAATGAAAATGACAGCAAAACACTTATTCTTCGTGCTGACATTACTGAAGGTAATTGCCAACCGGTCCCCGATCCCTCTCGCGAATTGTCAATGCTCAAACCTTATACATGATTGAAGTCATCATTCCACTCAAATAAGGCCATGTGTTTTCCCAAAGCACATTGAATGCACTGTAAATCAGTTCCCCCGTTGGTAAAACAAACCCTAAAGAAACATAAAAATTAGTTTGCTCAGTCCAAAGAAAAGTATGCCGACCGGCAGATACGTGTTTCCTTACAGCGCCATCACATCAACGAACACCCAAAATTTACATGCGACAAAATATCTGCAATCCCGAATATAAAAGACTCAAAACCTATACTCATTTGCAATAAAATAATACAGTAAAAAAACAGTTGAATATCCAAGGCGGCTCATTTTTAAAGACAGCACTGCCGATGAAACACTCAATAAAAATAGGTGACAAGGGACGGGGACGAAATTTGCTGATCGCCGACCGGCAGGTTTGCCACCTATTTTTCGGGCGAAGAATTTTGGGCGACACCTGGTAGTCGCTAGTCGCTGGTGAAACGCAAATTATTTGAATGTCAATTTTTCTTATTGCCATATTTTTTCACTTTTCGGATCGAATTTTTTTCTCTGAAAAACCATTTTTCACTATTTTTACAATGTACACTGTGTTTCTAGATGTTTTCTGTACACTTTTATTGTCCTTGCATCGGGAATCGACGGCCCGTAATGCAAGGAAAAGATATTTTTTCATTTGCCGGAATTTAATTTTCACAAACTGTCACCACTCGCGTCTGTCGAAAATATGTCGAAAAATGCTTTTATAAACCACTTCACTTTGTATAATTGTTAAATTGCACCGTTATTAACACTTTTAATAACCGGGAGACAGTAAACTGTGCCAAAAATGATGAAAATTCTTAAAAAATAAATTAGATCCAAAGGTGCACAAAATTAGCAACTTTAAAAACGGTAAAGATGGCTCGATTATTGTCGGAAAAAATTAGAAATTTTCTAAAGTATACGAAGTGCAATGTCTATTTTGCAAAATCCACTAGAAAACATGAAAAAAGATTAATTATTTGCGAAGGTATAACAATTTCCGTAAGACGCGATTTTTTTCAAAGAGGTATCATTTCTATATTGAACAATAAATAGGCGACAAAGAGTAATCCACAAACAACAAGCCATAACTTTTAAAGTATTCAAAATAGATATTTGAAGTCTTCAGTAAAGTTATTCGCAAAAGTAAGAGCTACAAATTTGTAGAAGGCATCATTTCGATATAATCACTTCCAAGAAAATTTGTGAAAATATCTCACTCATAGGGGGATTAATCAGCAAAAGCACAATACCAAAAGAAAGGGCATATTTCCTCCATTAAATTCTCAGAAGATACTATTGACCTAAAATAAGCCGTTTTGGCGTTAATAATAGATTACATGTTTTTGGTCATATTTCTGGCAATGGGAAATGATAAAAATCTTTCGTCCGCATTTAATGTTTAATATCTCTTTTGATAATAGTCCGATTTCAACAATCTATAGCTTGTTTGAAAGGTATTCGTTAAAGCTATCTAAAAACATATAAATTGTTAATCTATATTGTCAATTTCGGCAGATAATTCTAAAAAACTGCAAAAAATGCCATTTTTACGCATTCAAACATTCATATCTTGGAAACTAAACATCAGAATCAAAAACAAATTAATAGCGTTCATACTGTTTTTTCGTTCTTTCATTTAAAATTGGTTTGGATAAGATCGGTTCAGCCATTGCTGAGAAACACGAATGAGAATTTGTCCGTTACATACACACACACACACACACAGACACACACACACACACACACACAGACATTGTCCCAAATCGTCGAGCTGAGTCGATTGGTATATAAGACTCGGCCCTCCGGGCCTCGGAAAAATTCTTGAAAGTTTGAGCGAATTCTATACATTTCTTTTATAAGAAATGTAAAAAGGCACATGTAAATACCGAGAGATTCGAACCTACAACCATCAGCAACCATTTGCTCACTGAGCACGCATCTTTACTAATTGGGCCATACCGACATAGAGTTACTAGGTCGAAAAATGGCATACATATGCTTCACCTAAGTACTATGTATCACAAGCTTACTGAGTGCAGCTCGTAATTTTATAGGTTAAATCATGTAAAATGATCAGCCAGAAAATTACGATGCGATCTTGTTTATGTCAACTGTATTATTATTTCCTGGTGTGGATTCCATTCTATATTGCAATGCAAACAAGCGATAAGTGAGCTTTTTGCTAATTACACTATGGTAGCATATGGAAGAATATTTAAAAAAAACCAAACTCAATTTAGGAAACATGGATCACTGTGTAAGTATTGTAAAGGGCCCATTTGACTGCTAGAATCGCCGTTTTATTGTGCTCCGAATATTGCCCATATAAAATCAGTTTAAACCAGAATTTTATATAAAATTGGCCAATATAGGTCAAAACAGAAAAATTAGCATCTGAACGCTACTCCCATTGCAACATTACATTGTTTTAATCGTTATTACTTCATAGAAATCTGTTTTTGCTTTTGAAATCTACAATGTGTTATATGTGCACTAATAGTATTTCGAATTTATACAGAATTCGAGGAACGTTAATTTATTTATAGATGTGCTATTTAGTTGGTGAGTTAAGCTTTCTGGTTGCTGGTTGTTCAGATATTCGACACCAGGGTGCGAATAGAAGAAGCGGAATATCGAAGATAATTTAAAAAAAATCATAAAGACTAAAGTCAATTTAGACAACACGAGCTACTATAGGTATTTTGGAGGACCCAATTGGTTACTAGAATTGCTATTTTACGATGCTCTAGTAGTTGAGGCTTTTGAGAAAATAATTTTTTCCTTCAGTGGTCCTACAATACCGGTATATGGGAAAGCATTTAAAAAATCATAAAAAAATGCTAAAGTCAATTCAGGCAATATGAGCTACTATAGGTATTTTAGAGGACACATTTGGTTACTAGAATTGCTATTTTACGTTGCTCTAGTAGTTGAGGCTTTTGAGAAAATATTTTTTTCCTTCAGTGGTCCTACATTACCGGTATATGGGAGAACATTTTAAAAAAATCATAAAAAATACTAAAGTCAATTTAGGCACTATGAGCTACTATAGGTATTTTAGAGGACACATTTGGTTACTAGAATTGCTATTTTACGTTGCTCTAGTAGTTGAAGCTTTTGAGAAAATATTTTTTTCCTTCAGTGGTCCTACATTACCGGTATATGGGAGAACATTTAAAAAAATCATAAAAAATACTAAAGTCAATTTAGGCAATATGGACTACTATAGGTATTTTAGAGGACCCATTTGGCTACTAGAATTGCTATTTTACGTTGCTCTAGTAGTTGAGGCTTTTGAGAAAATAATTTTTTCCTTCAGTGGTCCTACATTACCGGTATATGGGAGAACATTTAAAAAAATCATAAAAAATACTAAAGTCAATTTAGGCAATATGAGCTACTATAGGTATTTTAGAGGACACATTTGGCTACTAGAATTGCTATTTTACGTTGCTCTAGTAGTTGAGGCTTTTGAGAAAATAATTTTTTCCTTCAGTGGTCCTACATTACCGGTATATGGAAGAATATTTTAAAAAAATCATAAAAAATACTAAAGTCAATTTAGGCAATATGAGCTACTATAGGTATTTTAGAGGACACATTTGGCTACTAGAATTGCTATTTTACGTTGCTCTAGTAGTTGAGGCTTTTGAGAAAATAATTTTTTCCTTCAGTGGTCCTACATTACCGGTATATGGGAGAACATTTAAAAAAATCATAAAAAATACTAAAGTCAATTTAGGCAATATGAGCTACTATAGGTATTTTAGAGGACCCATTTGGCTACTAGAATTGCTATTTTACGTTGCTCTAGTAGTTGAGGCTTTTGAGAAACTAATTTTTTCCTTCAGTGGTCCTACATTACCGGTATATGGGAGAACATTTAAAAAAATCATAAAAAATACTAAAGTCAATTTAGGCAATATGAGCTACTATAGGTATTTTAGAGGACCCATTTGGCTACTAGAATTGCTATTTTACGTTGCTGTAGTAGTTGAGGCTTTTGAGAAAATAATTTTTTCCTTCAGGGGTCCTACATTACCGGTATATGGGAGAACATTTAAAAAAATCATAAAAAATACTAAAGTCAATTTAGGCAATATGAGCTACTATAGGTATTTTAGAGGACACATTTGGTTACTAGAATTGCTATTTTACGTTGCTCTAGTAGTTGAGGCTTTTGAGAAAATAATTTTTTCCTTCAGTGGTCCTACATTACCGGTATATGGGAGAACATTTAAAAAAATCATAAAACATACTAAAGTCAATTTAGGCAATATGAGCTACTATAGGTATTTTAGAGGACACATTTGGCTACTAGAATTGCTATTTTACGTTGCTCTAGTAGTTGAGGCTTTTGAGAAAATAATTTTTTCCTTCAGTGGTCCTACTTTACCGGTATATGGGAGAACATTTAAAAAAATCATAAAAAATACTAAAGTCAATTTAGGCAATATGAGCTACTATAGGTATTTTAGAGGACCCATTTGGCTACTAGAATTGCTATTTTACGTTGCTCTAGTAGTTGAGGCTTTTGAGAAAATAATTTTTTCCTTCAGTGGTCCTACATTACCGGTATATGGGAGAACATTTAAAAAAATCATAAAAAATACTAAAGTCAATTTAGGCAATATGAGCTACTATAGGTATTTTAGAGGACCCATTTGGCTACTAGAATTGCTATTTTATGTTGCTCTAGTAGTTGAGGCTTTTGAGAAACTAATTTTTTCCTTCAGTGGTCCTACATTACCGGTATATGGGAGAACATTTAAAAAAATCATAAAAAATACTAAAGTCAATTTAGGCAATATGAGCTACTATAGGTATTTTAGAGGACCCATTTGGCTACTAGAATTGCTATTTTACGTTGCTCTAGTAGTTGAGGCTTTTGAGAAAATAATTTTTTCCTTCAGTGGTCCTACATTACCGGTATATGGGAGAACATTTAAAAAAATCATAAAAAATACTAAAGTCAATTTAGGCAATATGAGCTACTATAGGTATTTTAGAGGACCCATTTGGCTACTAGAATTGCTATTTTACGTTTCTCTAGTAGTTGAGGCTTTTGAGAAAATAATTTTTTCCTTCAGTGGTCCTACATTACCGGTATATGGGAGAACATTTAAAAAAATCATAAAAAATACTAAAGTCAATTTAGGCAATATGAGCTACTATAGGTATTTTAGAGGACACATTTGGCTACTAGAATTGCTATTTTACGTTGCTCTAGTAGTTGAGGCTTTTGAGAAAATATTTTTTTCCTTCAGTGGTCCTACATTACCGGTATATGGGAGAACATTTAAAAAAATCATAAAAAATACTAAAGTCAATTTAGGCAATATGAGCTACTATAGGTATTTTAGAGGACCCATTTGGCTACTAGAATTGCTATTTTACGTTGCTCTAGTAGTTGAGGTTTTTGAGAAAATAATTTTTTCCTTCAGTGGTCCTACATTACCGGTATATGGGAGAACATTTAAAAAAATCATAAAAAATACTAAAGTCAATTTAGGCAATATGAGCTACTATAGGTATTTTAGAGGACACATTTGGTTACTAGAATTGCTATTTCACGTTGCTCTAGTAGTTGAGGCTTTTGAGAAAATAATTTTTTCCTTCAGTGGTCCTACATTACCGGTATATGGGAGATCATTTAAAAAAATCATAAAAAAAACTAAAGTCAATTTAGGCAATATGAGCTACTATAGGTATTTTAGAGGACCCATTTGGCTACTAGAATTGCTATTTTACGTTGCTCTAGTAGTTGAGGCTTTTGAGAAAATAATTTTTTCCTTCAGTGGTCCTACATTACCGGTATATGGGAGAACATTTAAAAAAATCATAAAAAATACTAAAGTCAATTTAGGCAATATGAGCTACTATAGGTATTTTAGAGGACCCATTTGGCTACTAGAATTGCTATTTTACGTTGCTCTAGTAGTTGAGGCTTTTGAGAAAATAATTTTTTCCTTCAGTGGTCCTACATTACCGGTATATGGGAGAACATTTAAAAAATCATAAAAAATACTAAAGTCAATTTAGGCAATATGAGCTACTATAGGTATTTTAGAGGACCTATTTGGCTACTAGAATTGCTATTTTACGTTGCTCTAGTAGTTGAGGCTTTTGAGAAAATAATTTTTTCCTTCAGTGGTCCTACATTACCGGTATATGGAAGAATATTTATAAAAATTATAAAAAATACTAAAGTCAATTTAGGCAATATGAGCTACTATAGGTATTTTAGAGGACACATTTGGTTACTAGAATTGCTATTTTACGTTGCTCTAGTAGTTGAGGCTTTTGAGAAAATAATTTTTTCCTTCAGTGCTCCTACATTACCGGCACATGGGAGAATATTTTAAAAAAATCATAAAAAATACTAAAGTCAATTTAGGCAATATGAGCTACTATAGGTATTTTAGAGGACACATTTGGTTACTAGAATTGCTATTTTACGTTGCTCTAGTAGTTGAGGCTTTTGAGAAACTAATTTTTTCCTTCAGTGGTCCTACATTACCGGTATATGGGAGAACATTTAAAAAATCATAAAAAATACTAAAGTCAATTTAGGCAATATGAGCTACTATAGGTATTTTAGAGGACCTATTTGGCTACTAGAATTGCTATTTTACGTTGCTCTAGTAGTTGAGGCTTTTGAGAAAATAATTTTTTCCTTCAGTGGTCCTACATTACCGGTATATGGAAGAATATTTATAAAAATTATAAAAAATACTAAAGTCAATTTAGGCAATATGAGCTACTATAGGTATTTTAGAGGACACATTTGGTTACTAGAATTGCTATTTTACGTTGCTCTAGTAGTTGAGGCTTTTGAGAAAATAATTTTTTCCTTCAGTGCTCCTACATTACCGGCACATGGGAGAATATTTTAAAAAAATCATAAAAAATACTAAAGTCAATTTAGGCAATATGAGCTACTATAGGTATTTTAGAGAACACATTTGGTTACTAGAATTGCTATTTTACGGTGCTCTAGTAGTTGAGGCTTTTGAGAAAATAATTTTTTCCTTCAGTGGTCCTACATTACCGGTATATGGAAGAATATTTATAAAAATTATAAAAAATACTAAAGTCAATTTAGGCAATATGAGCTACTATAGGTATTTTAGAGGACACATTTGGTTACTAGAATTGCTATTTTACGTTGCTCTAGTAGTTGAGGCTTTTGAGAAAATAATTTTTTCCTTCAGTGCTCCTACATTACCGGCACATGGGAGATCATTTAAAAAAATCATAAAAAAAACTAAAGTCAATTTAGGCAATATGAGCTACTATAGGTATTTTAGAGGACCCATTTGGCTACTAGAATTGCTATTTTACGTTGCTCTAGTAGTTGAGGCTTTTGAGAAAATAATTTTTTCCTTCAGTGGTCCTACATTACCGGTATATGGGAGAACATTTAAAAAAATCATAAAAAATACTAAAGTCAATTTAGGCAATATGAGCTACTATAGGTATTTTAGAGGACCCATTTGGCTACTAGAATTGCTATTTTACGTTGCTCTAGTAGTTGAGGCTTTTGAGAAAATAATTTTTTCCTTCAGTGGTCCTACATTACCGGTATATGGGAGATCATTTAAAAAAATCATAAAAAAAACTAAAGTCAATTTAGGCAATATGAGCTACTATAGGTATTTTAGAGGACCCATTTGGCTACTAGAATTGCTATTTTACGTTGCTCTAGTAGTTGAGGCTTTTGAGAAAATAATTTTTTCCTTCAGTGGTCCTACATTACCGGTATATGGGAGAACATTTAAAAAAATCATAAAAAATACTAAAGTCAATTTAGGCAATATGAGCTACTATAGGTATTTTAGAGGACCCATTTGGCTACTAGAATTGCTATTTTACGTTGCTCTAGTAGTTGAGGCTTTTGAGAAAATAATTTTTTCCTTCAGTGGTCCTACATTACCGGTATATGGGAGAACATTTAAAAAATCATAAAAAATACTAAAGTCAATTTAGGCAATATGAGCTACTATAGGTATTTTAGAGGACCTATTTGGCTACTAGAATTGCTATTT
Organism: Topomyia yanbarensis; assembly: GCF_030247195.1. Taxonomy (NCBI): domain Eukaryota; kingdom Metazoa; phylum Arthropoda; class Insecta; order Diptera; family Culicidae; genus Topomyia; species Topomyia yanbarensis. The sequence goes on along the minus strand of NW_026683405.1, from coordinate 13,190 downwards.
TACGTTGCTCTAGTAGTTGAGGCTTTTGAGAAAATAATTTTTTCCTTCAGTGGTCCTACATTACCGGTATATGGAAGAATATTTATAAAAATTATAAAAAATACTAAAGTCAATTTAGGCAATATGAGCTACTATAGGTATTTTAGAGGACACATTTGGTTACTAGAATTGCTATTTTACGTTGCTCTAGTAGTTGAGGCTTTTGAGAAACTAATTTTTTCCTTCAGTGGTCCTACATTACCGGTATATGGGAGAACATTTAAAAAATCATAAAAAATACTAAAGTCAATTTAGGCAATATGAGCTACTATAGGTATTTTAGAGGACCTATTTGGCTACTAGAATTGCTATTTTACGTTGCTCTAGTAGTTGAGGCTTTTGAGAAAATAATTTTTTCCTTCAGTGGTCCTACATTACCGGTATATGGAAGAATATTTATAAAAATTATAAAAAATACTAAAGTCAATTTAGGCAATATGAGCTACTATAGGTATTTTAGAGGACACATTTGGTTACTAGAATTGCTATTTTACGTTGCTCTAGTAGTTGAGGCTTTTGAGAAAATAATTTTTTCCTTCAGTGCTCCTACATTACCGGCACATGGGAGAATATTTTAAAAAAATCATAAAAAATACTAAAGTCAATTTAGGCAATATGAGCTACTATAGGTATTTTAGAGAACACATTTGGTTACTAGAATTGCTATTTTACGGTGCTCTAGTAGTTGAGGCTTTTGAGAAAATAATTTTTTCCTTCAGTGGTCCTACATTACCGGTATATGGGAGAACATTTAAAAAAATCATAAAAAATACTAAAGTCAATTTAGGCAATATGAGCTACTATAGGTATTTTAGAGGACCCATTTGACTACTAGAATTGCTATTTTACGTTGCTCTAGTAGTTGAGGCTTTTGAGAAAATAATTTTTTCCTTCAGTGGTCCTACATTATCGGTATATGGGAGAACATTTAAAAAAATCATAAAAAATACTAAAGTCAATTTAGGCAATATGAGCTACTATAGGTATTTTAGAGGACCCATTTGGCTACTAGAATTGCTATTTTATGTTGCTCTAGTAGTTGAGGCTTTTGAGAAACTAATTTTTTCCTTCAGTGGTCCTACATTACCGGTATATGGGAGAACATTTAAAAAAATCATAAAAAATACTAAAGTCAATTTAGGCAATATGAGCTACTATAGGTATTTTAGAGGACCCATTTGGCTACTAGAATTGCTATTTTACGTTGCTCTAGTAGTTGAGGCTTTTGAGAAAATAATTTTTTCCTTCAGTGGTCCTACATTACCGGTATATGGGAGAACATTTAAAAAAATCATAAAAAATACTAAAGTCAATTTAGGCAATATGAGCTACTATAGGTATTTTAGAGGACACATTTGGTTACTAGAATTGCTATTTTAAGTTGCTCTAGTAGTTGAGGCTTTTGAGAAAATATTTTTTTCCTTCAGTGGTCCTACATTACCGGTATATGGGAGAACATTTAAAAAAATCATAAAAAATACTAAAGTCAATTTAGGCAATATGAGCTACTATAGGTATTTTAGAAGACCCACTTGGCTAGTAGAATTGCTATTTTACGTTGCTCTAGTAGTTGAGGCTTTTGAGAAAATAATTTTTTCCTTCTGTGGTCCTACATTACCGGTATATGGGAGAACATTTAAAAAAATCATAAAAAATACTAAAGTCAATTTAGGCAATATGAGCTACTATAGGTATTTTAGAGGACCTATTTGGCTACTAGAATTGCTATTTTACGTTGCTCTAGTAGTTGAGGCTTTTGAGAAAATAATTTTTTCCTTCAGTGGTCCTACATTACCGGTATATGGGAGAACAGTTAAAAAAATCATAAAACATACTAAAGTCAATTTAGGCAATATGAGCTACTATAGGTATTTTAGAGGACACATTTGGCTACTAGAATTGCTATTTTACGTTGCTCTAGTAGTTGAGGCTTTTGAGAAAATAATTTTTTCCTTCAGTGGTCCTACATTACCGGTATATGGGAGAACATTTAAAAAAATCATAAAAAATACTAAAGTCAATTTAGGCAATATGAGCTACTATAGGTATTTTAGAGGACCCATTTGGCTACTAGAATTGCTATTTTACGTTGCTCTAGTAGTTGAGGCTTTTGAGAAACTAATTTTTTCCTTCAGTGGTCCTACATTACCGGTATATGGGAGAACATTTAAAAAAATCATAAAAAATACTAAAGTCAATTTAGGCAATATGAGCTACTATAGGTATTTTAGAGGACCCATTTGGCTACTAGAATTGCTATTTTACGTTGCTGTAGTAGTTGAGGCTTTTGAGAAAATAATTTTTTCCTTCAGTGGTCCTACATTACCGGTATATGGGAGAACATTTAAAAAAATCATAAAAAATACTAAAGTCAATTTAGGCAATATGAGCTACTATAGGTATTTTAGAGGACCCATTTGGCTACTATAATTGCTATTTTACGTTGCTCTAGTAGTTGAGGCTTTTGAGAAACTAATTTTTTCCTTCAGTGGTCCTACATTACCGGTATATGGGAGAACATTTAAAAAAATCATAAAAAATACTAAAGTCAATTTAGACAATATGAGCTACTATAGGTATTTTAGAGGACCTATTTGGCTACTAGAATTGCTATTTTACGTTGCTCTAGTAGTTGAGGCTTTTGAGAAAATAATTTTTTCCTTCAGTGGTCCTACATTACCGGTATATGGAAGAATATTTATAAAAATTATAAAAAATACTAAAGTCAATTTAGGCAATATGAGCTACTATAGGTATTTTAGAGGACACATTTGGTTACTAGAATTGCTATTTTACGTTGCTCTAGTAGTTGAGGCTTTTGAGAAAATAATTTTTTCCTTCAGTGCTCCTACATTACCGGCACATGGGAGAATATTTTAAAAAAATCATAAAAAATACTAAAGTCAATTTAGGCAATATGAGCTACTATAGGTATTTTAGAGGACACATTTGGTTACTAGAATTGCTATTTTACGTTGCTCTAGTAGTTGAGGCTTTTGAGAAACTAATTTTTTCCTTCAGTGGTCCTACATTACCGGTATATGGGAGAACATTTAAAAAATCATAAAAAATACTAAAGTCAATTTAGGCAATATGAGCTACTATAGGTATTTTAGAGGACCTATTTGGCTACTAGAATTGCTATTTTACGTTGCTCTAGTAGTTGAGGCTTTTGAGAAAATAATTTTTTCCTTCAGTGGTCCTACATTACCGGTATATGGAAGAATATTTATAAAAATTATAAAAAATACTAAAGTCAATTTAGGCAATATGAGCTACTATAGGTATTTTAGAGGACACATTTGGTTACTAGAATTGCTATTTTACGTTGCTCTAGTAGTTGAGGCTTTTGAGAAAATAATTTTTTCCTTCAGTGCTCCTACATTACCGGCACATGGGAGAATATTTTAAAAAAATCATAAAAAATACTAAAGTCAATTTAGGCAATATGAGCTACTATAGGTATTTTAGAGAACACATTTGGTTACTAGAATTGCTATTTTACGGTGCTCTAGTAGTTGAGGCTTTTGAGAAAATAATTTTTTCCTTCAGTGGTCCTACATTACCGGTATATGGGAGAACATTTAAAAAAATCATAAAAAATACTAAAGTCAATTTAGGCAATATGAGCTACTATAGGTATTTTAGAGGACCCATTTGGCTACTAGAATTGCTATTTTACGTTGCTCTAGTAGTTGAGGCTTTTGAGAAAATAATTTTTTCCTTCAGTGGTCCTACATTATCGGTATATGGGAGAACATTTAAAAAAATCATAAAAAATACTAAAGTCAATTTAGGCAATATGAGCTACTATAGGTATTTTAGAGGACCCATTTGGCTACTAGAATTGCTATTTTATGTTGCTCTAGTAGTTGAGGCTTTTGAGAAACTAATTTTTTCCTTCAGTGGTCCTACATTACCGGTATATGGGAGAACATTTAAAAAAATCATAAAAAATACTAAAGTCAATTTAGGCAATATGAGCTACTATAGGTATTTTAGAGGACCCATTTGGCTACTAGAATTGCTATTTTACGTTGCTCTAGTAGTTGAGGCTTTTGAGAAAATAATTTTTTCCTTCAGTGGTCCTACATTACCGGTATATGGGAGAACATTTAAAAAAATCATAAAAAATACTAAAGTCAATTTAGGCAATATGAGCTACTATAGGTATTTTAGAGGACACATTTGGTTACTAGAATTGCTATTTTAAGTTGCTCTAGTAGTTGAGGCTTTTGAGAAAATATTTTTTTCCTTCAGTGGTCCTACATTACCGGTATATGGGAGAACATTTAAAAAAATCATAAAAAATACTAAAGTCAATTTAGGCAATATGAGCTACTATAGGTATTTTAGAAGACCCACTTGGCTAGTAGAATTGCTATTTTACGTTGCTCTAGTAGTTGAGGCTTTTGAGAAAATAATTTTTTCCTTCTGTGGTCCTACATTACCGGTATATGGGAGAACATTTAAAAAAATCATAAAAAATACTAAAGTCAATTTAGGCAATATGAGCTACTATAGGTATTTTAGAGGACCTATTTGGCTACTAGAATTGCTATTTTACGTTGCTCTAGTAGTTGAGGCTTTTGAGAAAATAATTTTTTCCTTCAGTGGTCCTACATTACCGGTATATGGGAGAACAGTTAAAAAAATCATAAAACATACTAAAGTCAATTTAGGCAATATGAGCTACTATAGGTATTTTAGAGGACACATTTGGCTACTAGAATTGCTATTTTACGTTGCTCTAGTAGTTGAGGCTTTTGAGAAAATAATTTTTTCCTTCAGTGGTCCTACATTACCGGTATATGGGAGAACATTTAAAAAAATCATAAAAAATACTAAAGTCAATTTAGGCAATATGAGCTACTATAGGTATTTTAGAGGACCCATTTGGCTACTAGAATTGCTATTTTACGTTGCTCTAGTAGTTGAGGCTTTTGAGAAACTAATTTTTTCCTTCAGTGGTCCTACATTACCGGTATATGGGAGAACATTTAAAAAAATCATAAAAAATACTAAAGTCAATTTAGGCAATATGAGCTACTATAGGTATTTTAGAGGACCCATTTGGCTACTAGAATTGCTATTTTACGTTGCTGTAGTAGTTGAGGCTTTTGAGAAAATAATTTTTTCCTTCAGTGGTCCTACATTACCGGTATATGGGAGAACATTTAAAAAAATCATAAAAAATACTAAAGTCAATTTAGGCAATATGAGCTACTATAGGTATTTTAGAGGACCCATTTGGCTACTATAATTGCTATTTTACGTTGCTCTAGTAGTTGAGGCTTTTGAGAAACTAATTTTTTCCTTCAGTGGTCCTACATTACCGGTATATGGGAGAACATTTAAAAAAATCATAAAAAATACTAAAGTCAATTTAGACAATATGAGCTACTATAGGTATTTTAGAGGACACATTTGGCTACTAGAATTGCTATTTTATGTTGCTCTAGTAGTTGAGGCTTTTGAGAAAATAATTTTTTCCTTCAGTGGTCCTACATTACCGGTATATGGGAGAACATTTAAAAAAATCATAAAAAATACTAAAGTCAATTTAGGCAATATGAGCTACTATAGGTATTTTAGAGGGGATAAAAAATACTAAAGTCAATTTAGGCAATATGAGCTACTATAGGTATTTTAGAGGACCCATTTGGCTACTAGAATTGCTATTTTACGTTGCTGTAGTAGTTGAGGCTTTTGAGAAAATAATTTTTTCCTTCAGTGGTCCTACATTACCGGTATATGGGAGAACATTTAAAAAAATCATAAAAAATACTAAAGTCAATTTAGGCAATATGAGCTACTATAGGTATTTTAGAGGACCCATTTGGCTACTAGAATTGCTATTTTACGTTGCTCTAGTAGTTGAGGCTTTTGAGAAAAAAAAATTCCTTCAGTGGTCCTACATTACCGGTATATGGGAGAACATTTAAAAAAATCATAAAAAATACTAAAGTCAATTTAGGCAATATGAGCTACTATAGGTATTTTAGAGGACCCATTTGGCTACTAGAATTGCTATTTTACGTTGCTCTAGTAGTTGAGGCTTTTGAGAAAATAATTTTTTCCTTCAGTGGTCCTACATTACCGGTATATGGGAGAACATTTAAAAAAATCATAAAAAATACTAAAGTCAATTTAGGCTATATGAGCTACTATAGGTATTTTAGAGGACACATTTGGTTACTAGAATTGCTATTTTACGTTGCTCTAGTAGTTGAGGCTTTTGAGAAAATAATTTTTTCCTTCAGTGGTCCTACATTACCGGTATATGGGAGAACATTTAAAAAAATCATAAAAAATACTAAAGTCAATTTAGGCAATATGAGCTACTATAGGTATTTTGAGGACCTATTTGGCTACTAGAATTGCTATTTTACGTTGCTCTAGTAGTTGAGGCTTTTGAGAAAATAATTTTTTCCTTCAGTGGTCCTACATTACCGGTATATGGGAGAACATTTAAAAAAATCATAAAAAATACTAAAGTCAATTTAGGCAATATGAGCTACTATAGGTATTTTAGAGGACCCATTTGGCTACTAGAATTGCTATTTTACGTTGCTCTAGTAGTTGAGGCTTTTGAGAAACTATTTTTTTCCTTTAGTGGTCCTACATTACCGGTATATGGGAGAACATTTAAATAAATCATAAAAAATACTAAAGTCAATTTAGGCAATATGAGCTACTATAGGTATTTTAGAGGACACATTTGGTTACTAGAATTGCTATTTTACGTTGCTCTAGTAGTTGAGGCTTTTGAGAAAATAATTTTTTCCTTCAGTGGTCCTACATTACCGGTATATGGGAGAACAGTTAAAAAAATCATAAAACATACTAAAGTCAATTTAGGCAATATGAGCTACTATAGGTATTTTAGAGGACACATTTGGCTACTAGAATTGCTATTTTACGTTGCTCTAGTAGTTGAGGCTTTTGAGAAAATAATTTTTTCCTTCAGTGGTCCTACATTACCGGTATATGGGAGAACATTTAAAAAAATCATAAAAAATACTAAAGTCAATTTAGGCAATATGAGCTACTATAGGTATTTTAGAGGACCCATTTGGCTACTAGAATTGCTATTTTACGTTGCTCTAGTAGTTGAGGCTTTTGAGAAACTAATTTTTTCCTTCAGTGGTCCTACATTACCGGTATATGGGAGAACATTTAAAAAAATCATAAAAAATACTAAAGTCAATTTAGGCAATATGAGCTACTATAGGTATTTTAGAGGACCCATTTGGCTACTAGAATTGCTATTTTACGTTGCTGTAGTAGTTGAGGCTTTTGAGAAAATAATTTTTTCCTTCAGTGGTCCTACATTACCGGTATATGGGAGAACATTTAAAAAAATCATAAAAAATACTAAAGTCAATTTAGGCAATATGAGCTACTATAGGTATTTTAGAGGACCCATTTGGCTACTAGAATTGCTATTTTACGTTGCTCTAGTAGTTGAGGCTTTTGAGAAACTAATTTTTTCCTTCAGTGGTCCTACATTACCGGTATATGGGAGAACATTTAAAAAAATCATAAAAAATACTAAAGTCAATTTAGGCAATATGAGCTACTATAGGTATTTTAGAGGACACATTTGGCTACTAGAATTGCTATTTTATGTTGCTCTAGTAGTTGAGGCTTTTGAGAAAATAATTTTTTCCTTCAGTGGTCCTACCTTACCGGTATATGGGAGAACATTTAAAAAAATCATAAAAAATACTAAAGTCAATTTAGGCAATATGAGCTACTATAGGTATTTTAGAGGGGATAAAAAATACTAAAGTCAATTTAGGCAATATGAGCTACTATAGGTATTTTAGAGGACCCATTTGGCTACTAGAATTGCTATTTTACGTTGCTGTAGTAGTTGAGGCTTTTGAGAAAATAATTTTTTCCTTCAGTGGTCCTACATTACCGGTATATGGGAGAACATTTAAAAAAATCATAAAAAATACTAAAGTCAATTTAGGCAATATGAGCTACTATAGGTATTTTAGAGGACCCATTTGGCTACTAGAATTGCTATTTTACGTTGCTCTAGTAGTTGAGGCTTTTGAGAAAAAAAAATTCCTTCAGTGGTCCTACATTACCGGTATATGGGAGAACATTTAAAAAAAATCATAAAAAATACTAAAGTCAATTTAGGCAATATGAGCTACTATAGGTATTTTAGAGGACCCATTTGGCTACTAGAATTGCTATTTTACGTTGCTCTAGTAGTTGAGGCTTTTGAGAAAATAATTTTTTCCTTCAGTGGTCCTACATTACCGGTATATGGGAGAACATTTAAAAAAATCATAAAAAATACTAAAGTCAATTTAGGCAATATGAGCTACTATAGGTATTTTAGAGGACACATTTGGTTACTAGAATTGCTATTTTACGTTGCTCTAGTAGTTGAGGCTTTTGAGAAAATAATTTTTTCCTTCAGTGGTCCTACATTACCGGTATATGGGAGAACATTTAAAAAAATCATAAAAAATACTAAAGTCAATTTATGCAATATGAGCTACTATAGGTATTTTGAGGACCTATTTGGCTACTAGAATTGCTATTTTACGTTGCTCTAGTAGTTGAGGCTTTTGAGAAAATAATTTTTTCCTTCAGTGGTCCTACATTACCGGTATATGGGAGAACATTTAAAAAAATCATAAAAAATACTAAAGTCAATTTAGGCAATATGAGCTACTATAGGTATTTTAGAGGACCCATTTGGCTACTAGAATTGCTATTTTACGTTGCTCTAGTAGTTGAGGCTTTTGAGAAACTATTTTTTTCCTTTAGTGGTCCTACATTACCGGTATATGGGAGAACATTTAAATAAATCATAAAAAATACTAAAGTCAATTTAGGCAATATGAGCTACTATAGGTATTTTAGAGGACACATTTGGTTACTAGAATTGCTATTTTACGTTGCTCTAGTAGTTGAGGCTTTTGAGAAAATAATTTTTTCCTTCAGTGGTCCTACATTACCGGTATATGGGAGAACAGTTAAAAAAATCATAAAACATACTAAAGTCAATTTAGGCAATATGAGCTACTATAGGTATTTTAGAGGACACATTTGGCTACTAGAATTGCTATTTTACGTTGCTCTAGTAGTTGAGGCTTTTGAGAAAATAATTTTTTCCTTCAGTGGTCCTACATTACCGGTATATGGGAGAACATTTAAAAAAATCATAAAAAATACTAAAGTCAATTTAGGCAATATGAGCTACTATAGGTATTTTAGAGGACCCATTTGGCTACTAGAATTGCTATTTTACGTTGCTCTAGTAGTTGAGGCTTTTGAGAAACTAATTTTTTCCTTCAGTGGTCCTACATTACCGGTATATGGGAGAACATTTAAAAAAATCATAAAAAATACTAAAGTCAATTTAGGCAATATGAGCTACTATAGGTATTTTAGAGGACCCATTTGGCTACTAGAATTGCTATTTTACGTTGCTGTAGTAGTTGAGGCTTTTGAGAAAATAATTTTTTCCTTCAGTGGTCCTACATTACCGGTATATGGGAGAACATTTAAAAAAATCATAAAAAATACTAAAGTCAATTTAGGCAATATGAGCTACTATAGGTATTTTAGAGGACCCATTTGGCTACTAGAATTGCTATTTTACGTTGCTCTAGTAGTTGAGGCTTTTGAGAAACTAATTTTTTCCTTCAGTGGTCCTACATTACCGGTATATGGGAGAACATTTAAAAAAATCATAAAAAATACTAAAGTCAATTTAGGCAATATGAGCTACTATAGGTATTTTAGAGGACACATTTGGCTACTAGAATTGCTATTTTATGTTGCTCTAGTAGTTGAGGCTTTTGAGAAAATATTTTTTTCCTTCAGTGGTCCTACCTTACCGGTATATGGGAGAACATTTAAAAAAATCATAAAAAATACTAAAGTCAATTTAGGCAATATGAGCTACTATAGGTATTTTAGAGGGGATAAAAAATACTAAAGTCAATTTAGGCAATATGAGCTACTATAGGTATTTTAGAGGACCCATTTGGCTACTAGAATTGCTATTTTACGTTGCTGTAGTAGTTGAGGCTTTTGAGAAAATAATTTTTTCCTTCAGTGGTCCTACATTACCGGTATATGGGAGAACATTTAAAAAAATCATAAAAAATACTAAAGTCAATTTAGGCAATATGAGCTACTATAGGTATTTTAGAGGACCCATTTGGCTACTAGAATTGCTATTTTACGTTGCTCTAGTAGTTGAGGCTTTTGAGAAAAAAAAATTCCTTCAGTGGTCCTACATTACCGGTATATGGGAGAACATTTAAAAAAAATCATAAAAAATACTAAAGTCAATTTAGGCAATATGAGCTACTATAGGTATTTTAGAGGACCCATTTGGCTACTAGAATTGCTATTTTACGTTGCTCTAGTAGTTGAGGCTTTTGAGAAAATAATTTTTTCCTTCAGTGGTCCTACATTACCGGTATATGGGAGAACATTTAAAAAAATCATAAAAAATACTAAAGTCAATTTAGGCAATATGAACTACTATAGGTATTTTAGAGGACACATTTGGTTACTAGAATTGCTATTTTACGTTGCTCTAGTAGTTGAGGCTTTTGAGAAAATAATTTTTTCCTTCAGTGGTCCTACATTACCGGTATATGGGAGAACATTTAAAAAAATCATAAAAAATACTAAAGTCAATTTATGCAATATGAGCTACTATAGGTATTTTGAGGACCTATTTGGCTACTAGAATTGCTATTTTACGTTGCTCTAGTAGTTGAGGCTTTTGAGAAAATAATTTTTTCCTTCAGTGGTCCTACATTACCGGTATATGGGAGAACATTTAAAAAAATCATAAAAAATACTAAAGTCAATTTAGGCAATATGAGCTACTATAGGTATTTTAGAGGACCCATTTGGCTACTAGAATTGCTATTTTACGTTGCTCTAGTAGTTGAGGCTTTTGAGAAACTATTTTTTTCCTTTAGTGGTCCTACATTACCGGTATATGGGAGAACATTTAAATAAATCATAAAAAATACTAAAGTCAATTTAGGCAATATGAGCTACTATAGGTATTTTAGAGGACACATTTGGTTACTAGAATTGCTATTTTACGTTGCTCTAGTAGTTGAGGCTTTTGAGAAAATAATTTTTTCCTTCAGTGGTCCTACATTACCGGTATATGGGAGAACATTTAAAAAAATCATAAAAAATACTAAAGTCAATTTAGGCAATATGAGCTACTATAGGTATTTTAGAGGACCCATTTGGCTACTAGAATTGCTATTTTACGTTGCTCTAGTAGTTGAGGCTTTTGAGAAAAAAATTTTTTCCTTCACTGGTCCTACATTACCGGTATATGGGAGAACATTTAAAAAAATCATAAAAAATACTAAAGTCAATTTAGGCAATATGAGCTACTATAGGTATTTTAGAGGACCCATTTGGCTACTAGAATTGCTATTTTACGTTGCTCTAGTAGTTGAGGCTTTTGAGAAAATAATTTTTTCCTTCAGTGGTCCTACATTACCGGTATATGGAAGAATATTTTAAAAAAATCATAAAAAATACTAAAGTCAATTTAGGCAATATGAGCTACTATAGGTATTTTAGAGGACACATTTGGTTACTAGAATTGCTATTTTACGTTGCTCTAGTAGTTGAGGCTTTTGAGAAAATAATTTTTTCCTTCAGTGGTCCTACATTACCGGTATATGGGAGAACATTTAAAAAAATCATAAAAAATACTAAAGTCAATTTAGGCAATATGAGCTACTATAGGTATTTTAGAGGACCCATTTGGCTACTAGAATTGCTATTTTACGTTGCTCTAGTAGTTGAGGCTTTTGAGAAAAAAAAATTCCTTCAGTGGTCCTACATTACCGGTATATGGGAGAACATTTAAAAAAATCATAAAAAATACTAAATTCAATTTAGGCAATATGAGCTACTATAGGTATTTTAGAGGACCCATTTGGCTACTAGAATTGCTATTTTACGTTGCTCTAGTAGTTGAGGCTTTTGAGAAAATAATTTTTTCCTTCAGTGGTCCTACATTACCGGCACATGGGAGAATATTTTTAAAAAGTCATAAAAAATACTAAAGTCAATTTAGGCAATATGAGCTACTATAGGTATTTGAGAGGACCCATTTGGCTACTAGAATTTCTATTTTACGTTGCTCTAATTTTTACTGTTTCGGAGAAAGATATAAAAGCATTGGGGCATATCAAAGTAAGATGAGGCAGAATTGGTACTACTGCTATTACATTGATTCAATCGTCATTGTTTAATAGTACTTTACAATTGTTTTTAATCTGCAACGTTTTCATTATTGTTTATATGTGCAATAGTGGTATTTTGAATTTATCGAATATGCTAGCATCAATCAATTTGCAGGTGAGCTTTTTGGTTGGTGAGATGAGCTTTTTGGTTGGTGAGCTGAGCTTGTTAAGCTATCCGACACCAGGTGGCTAATACGCTACAGTGGTGGCCATAATTATAGGAGCTTTTCGGTTGGTGAGCTTTTTGGTTGCTGGATATTTTGGTTGGTAAGTTCACAGAAGTCTATTTCAATGCATACGTGCTAATAAACAAATACAAATACGTCCTTACTTTTCTACACGTTTAATCTATAGAGTGTTTGGATCGCAAAATCAAATACCTTCAAATGCATGCTCAGAATGGCCGGGTACACGATTAAGTCAAACTACTGCAGGACAAACTAAATCGAGTAAATCAACTGGTCAACTCATTATCGTATGCATCCGGAGATTGTAAAGTGGCCGAATAGTTTTTCTATGACCGCAAGTTGTCCAGTGATCCGAAAGCGACCAAATGTGATGAATTTCCGTTCAAACCGTATACCGATTTCAGCTTGGGTTATCAGCAAAACCAGACTCAGACGGAGAATAATATTTACAACAATGAAGAAATTCAGTTCGTTCTCAAACTTCTCACCGAGATCATGAAATTCTGTGAGCGTCACATAACAATCGCAATAATTAAGAAAATCACTCAGGTTTCGGTGCTATCGATCGATTCCGTTCAGGGCCAGAAATTCGACATTGCTAGAGCGTTTTTTCATTACATCATATCTAACAGAAACGTCAAACGGAGAAAATCGCCTTCAAAAATTTCCTTGCAACTTTCAAATTTAT